>NC_056743.1:847142683-847357683 GCF_019279795.1 Protopterus annectens | reverse complement strand
CATGCTGAAGTGCAGAGTAGATCAGCATGTTCCACCCATTGCATGTCTAACACAGTTTGCACATGTGCACTCAAGTGTGGAGAAATCGATTAGGTCTAAAAGTGACCCCTACCCATAGCAGCCTTATGATTTGTAGTCCTGGGATACCTTAAGTTCCACTTTGGCACCAACCCTAACAGACTGAATCCAAGGGTAGTCAAGGAGGGGTAGGCAGACTGGACACAGTTGGAAGCACAAAGATGCACTGATGGTCAGCTGTGTATGAAAGAAAAAAAGAAAGGGAAAAAAGAATCCCAGTCACCACCTCTCACATGATTTTTTATATAACCATACAATACAGTTAAAGTTTTCTGTAGATCTTTCTTGTTATAATTCTCACATTCATATTTGTTTTACCTGCAAAGATATTTATTTAATTATGACTATTCACAGTGTAACGATACCAACACAAGACACCAAATAAAAAAAAGGTATCTCTGCAGCCAGGAAAAACGGACTCTCGATCTTATAAAATCAGACACTTTATTGCACATTCAGCAGAAGTGAATTGAGCACTTTCATCCCTACCATCTTTTTTTTTAATTATAACATAAATAGTTAAGGCAAGTATACCAAAAAGTATCAGTTCCGAAACCAGCTACTGTAGTACATTGCTATCTTCCTCCTTACTTTCAAAAGTTTCTCTCATAGCCACCACTTTCTGTCATTTATCCATGATTTAGTTATGTTGTGTGTAAAAATATCTAGTTAACTACTTTTACAACACTGTCAGCTTAAACTGGCATGATCCCCAACTCCCCTATTGATAGAGTCATGTTGTCATTTGCTCTGTTATATGCTGTTCCACAGAATCTATTTTTAATCAACCCTTTCGTATGTCTTTTTAAGCCCATTTTATTTTCTTTATTTTGTTGTATACAAACTTATAGCAAAAAAAGCAGTCTATAACATTCTTAGGCAATCCTCATGCATGATGCCATAACTGTCCAGTGCTGGCCGGCCAGATTCACATAGCTTCACTCCTCCTCTCCTCTTTTCTTAAGTACAAATTTAGGCACAGCTCACAATCCAGTGGTTGCAACAGATTATTAGAGAATTAACACTTATTCAAGCACAATTCACATTGTTTATTAACCACCTGCTTACCATATAGTTACATGTCAAGTACAGAGACCCTTAACTAATTCAAATAATCTTGGAAATTTCAACTTCTACTCAAAACATTGCTGTCAATCAAAGTCTAGGTAGCCTACTCTCTTGGGCTCATGTCCCCATTCTGCTACCTGTCACGCTCTTTTTAAGCAAAGCTAATCATATCTCTATTCTTTCTAGTATTACCCCGGGGCCTATTTCTTAATGCTTACATTCCTTTTATTGTCATTCCTATCTCTGAGCTCTTGGGTCTTAAGGGTTTCCTCCAGAGCGATACCCTCTACTATAGGACCATTCAGATTTTTCCATTTTTCTCTTGATCTTCTTAGCAAACAATAATATACTCCATATTAAGCACGCCATCTCAAATGGTAAATGCTGCATTTCATCTAGACCTAGGGAAGAAAAGGTGCATAGTTAAGACCAAATTTATTTTAGATAGATCCTTCAAGAAAAACTCCATTTCTGAGTTGGTTACACTCCTTAAAGATGTGCAGCCAGGTCCCCTTTTCCCTACATCCCTCTCTCTCTCCAACAAATTGGCTCAGCCCCTGGGAAAAATCTTAGCTATCCTATCACGGGTATAGATAATTTTGTACTGACATTTCCACAAAAAGATCCAGTATCTCCTTGCATTAGTTTCCACTTGGGGAAAACACATAACTTTTCTTCCATGGAAGTCAGTTATTTCCCTGTTTAGTGCCCTAGCCCATCTCATCTCTACTGTTCACATTAAATCCTCTTTAATGGATTGTATTGCTCCAACCGCCCCTCCTACCAGTCTTCTGGCACCTAGTTTACTTAGTCTCAGAGCTATATACAAATTAATTATGGGTGGGAAGTTTTCTTGTTCTATTAATATCTAATTGGTTAGCTGTAATTCCTTCCTTAGACCCTCAAATAATGGTCTCCTATGGGGGGGGGGGGGTTAAATATTTGACCTCTGCATTATCCTACTTCATATTTTGCTTCTTCTCCACCAGTTGGTGCCAGTATCTCAGCTCAAATGTTTCTCTGGCCAAATATCTGGCACTTCAGAGTTGTGTACTGTTAATTGTTGCTTGACTAATTTTATATGATTGCTGGCTGACTTCAGAGTTGTGCACTGTTATTTTTGCTTCACTGTATAGTTTTTCAGATCTCTGCTGAAGGTGTTGGTTTTCCCCTACCCACCCTCCCTATTTGTGTCTTGTTGTTTAAATTTGGAGGGTTTTGCAGTTGCCGCCCCCACTGTAGATTTGATCTGGGACACTCCCCCCAGTCCCATCTCTCTACTTCATTCTACCTAATAGACTCATTTTTTAGTCAATTTTAATTTAATTGCATTTTTTAAACTGTTTGGTCTAACATTGCTACATACTCAAGTGTGCTAGCTTGCACTGCATTTGAATTGTTTTTACTGCTGTTTTAGCTACTTTTCTGTATAATATATATATATATATATATATATATATATATATATATATATATATATATATATAAAAGCCTGTTTCCTACCTTTCCTGTAACTAATGTAGTCCAGATTCAGATTTACAGTGGGAGTGGTCACCAGGTAACCTGTCTACCACATAAGGAGTGGTTCTGGCCCAGAAATTGTAGTTATTGGCCGTTTGGGCAGTTTTTCCATCTCTCTCAACTGTCTGATTTAAAAGCCCACATTCGCAATTGTTTCCCCCCTTTCCTGTAACTAGTTTAGTCCAGATACAGATTCTTAGTTTTAGCACTTGAATTTGCTTATTGGTGCTCAGCACTTGTTCAGAACTTGTTGTAAGCACTAAATAACCTACTAATTACTACAGCACTCAGCCTTCCTCATTACCTAGAGGAAAACAGTTTTTGTACTTACTTTCCTCACTTGCTTAGAGAAAAATAGCTCTTGTACTCACTTTCCTCACTTATCTAGAGGAAAATAGTTTTCTATTCAGGCATGTCCAGGGGTCAGCTCCCAGTGTTCTCTCTTGTCAATCTGATGAATCTAAGCATCTTGGGGCAATGTAGAAATTGTCTCATGTACACAGACAACCCTCTCCTCCTACCACCCAACATTACAACCTGTGAGAGATGCACTTATCTAGCCAAACTGGAAGTAAAGCTCTCTCCAACCAAGACTGAACTTGACAGTCAGGAGGAGAAGGTAAACACTTGCACCACACCACACTCATCACATAGTCTCACTAAATCTACACCACCAAAATCCACAAATAGAAACACAAAAACATTCGCGGAGGCTCTCAATAATAATCTGCTCAAGCAACAGAGACCTCCAAAGCAGAAATGCAAGCAACCTCCACCCCCCCCAACACAACCCAAATGACACATAGCCCGCAGACTCAGTGTGCCACTCAACCACAGCCAATAAGGCAAAACAACATACCCAACACGCTAGACATAGGTGACTCTATAGTCAGGCACACTGATGTCCCACTCACCAGGCTAAACAAGGAGAAGGTTACTGTCAGCTGCCTGTCGACTGCGAGGATCTGCCACATAACACACGCACTCAGGTCACTCCACAACAAGTACAAATATGACTCTGTCACTGTCCATGTTGGTGTGAACGACCGGAGACGTACCTCCCTGGACTACATGAAAACAGACATGGAAGAGCTCTCCGATCTTGTAGCCCAGGCAGGTATGACCCTAGCCCTGAATAGCATTCTGCCATCACCCAGAATGATACTGCAGTATAAGGAAAAAATTATTGACTTCAACAATTGGCTAAGCTTCTGGTGTCATTCTAAAGGGATCCAGTATCTGTCTGCCTGGGATGACATGGTCGACAGACCATGATGCTTTGCCAGAGATGGCCTGCACCTGTCACCCCTGGGATTCTGGATATTGGCTAAGGTTCTTGCTGCCCCTATAGTGCCTTTTTTAGGCAAGGTTCAAATGACAATTTCGCCACTGTAACAGGAACAGGCAAGCAAAAACTGAGGGTGATGCTACTCAAAGCTAGAAGTCTAAATCTCAAAATGCACTCACTCGAGGTACTCCTTAAAATGGAGAACATCGATATCTGTGCAGTGACTGAGACCTGGTTCAAGGCTCCAGAGAGCACCCCTGCACTACCAGGCTATAACTTATACCACACTTTTCGGCCATGTAACCTGGACCGGAACACCAAAGGTGGAGGTGTGTCCATATTCATTAAGGATATCCACACTTCCAGGCTAGTTGCTCAGCATAATGCAGCCGAAGTTATCCAAGTGCAACTAACTCTGGGCAAAACTGCAATCCAAATTGTAGCTTGCTACATATCCCCCACCATGCCCCGGGATTCCCACTCCTCTTTTCTTGACGTACTGGAAAATATTAGGGTTCAACCAAACACTCTAATAATGGGCGAGTTCAACTACCCCACCATTAACTGGGAAAACTACTCATGTAACAACTCCTTCGCTCAACGCTTTCTGGAATTCATAAACTCCAGTGCCCTGGATCAACTTATCCACACCCTCACCAGGGGCAACAATATCCTAGATCTAGTCATTACCAACATGAGTGACCAGTATTCCACATCTGAAGTCAACGCCTCATTGGTCCGATCCGACCATAAGCTAATTACCCTAGATATCCACATCCTGCCCCCAGTCCCCATTAAGGAAAACACGGTAAAAAATTTCTCCAAAGCCAACTTCATGCTTCTTAAGACAGAAGTGGTGAACTTCATGACACCCATGCAGATGGACAATACAGTTACGACTACTGAATCCTACACAATTGCACTTTATAAGCACTTACACGAGTGCATGGATCGTGCTATCCCAAACAGAACCAAGACGCTATCCTCCAAAAAAAGGAAGCCAATCTGGTGGTCCCCTGCCATAAACAAACTGTACAACAGAAGAAAGAAACTGTTGCAAAAGAGAGTAAAATCCCATGAGTGGAGGAGCTCCCTGGTCAGCCTCAGTAAGAAGCTGTGATCCCTGATAAAATCCTCCAAAGCTAGCTACGAAAACAAAATCGCCACTGATTCTAAACACAACCACAAAGCATTCTATAGCTATGTCAAGAATCTCAATGGCAACACTCAGATCTGCTCTGAGTTACAGCACAATGGCACTAAATATACAGACCCAACTGATATTGCCAACATCCTGGCAGATATGGTCAGTGCTAACTTTACCCCCCTCTCACCCCCTAAAGAGCCCATCTCTACACCGGAAGAATGCAAAGTTCCTGTAATCACCGCTGCACAGGTAAAAACCACACTCTCCAAAGCCAAGAACACAGCATCCATGGGACCAGACAACATCCCAGGCTGCGTTCTACATGAAATACAGAACGAACTGGCTCCCCATCTAAGTACCATATTCAGTCATAGCCTCACCTCAGGGTTTGTGCCCGCTGAATGACGCAAAGTGACGGTTATCCCACTCCACAAGGGGGGAGCCACCACGGACCCTGGGAACTACCGTCCCATTAGCCTGACAAGCCTGGTCTGCAAGGCCATGGAACATATCATCATGGAACTTAGAAACAAAGACATTGGTAATCTCCAAACTCTGGACCCCACCCAGTTTGGGTTTGTAAAAGGCAGATCTTTGAAGCAGTCACCAAAGCCATAGATGAGGGTAAGCTGGTTCACACAGCCTATCTAGATCTTGCCAAGGCTTTCAACACCATCCCCCACTCTGGAATTATAGATAAACTCACTAAACTAGGTATAAATCCCTATTGTCACAGGATGGGTTGCCAACTGGCTCACTGATAGAACTCACACTGTGAACATAGCTGACTCCAAATCCAACTTCAGACCAGTGACAAGTGGAGTACCACAGGGTTCAGTCCTGGGTCCTTTCCTGTTTGGTAGCTACTTCTCTGAAGTACAGGCTAACAGAGAAAGTCTTTGGCTAACGAAATTCACAGATAACTGCAAACTAGGAGCCATAATCAAAACTTCTAACGATGTGGACATCCTACAAAAGGGCCTCACTGAGACAGATACCTGGTGTCAAAGCCATGGCCTCAAGCTCAATGGCAAAAAGTGCATTGTCATCCCCTTTGGTAAAAACTCTGTACCCATGAACTACCACATAGGCAGTAGTATACTTAACACCGAAAGTGTGATAAGAGACCTTGGGACACAGGTGGACAGCAGTCTTTTCTTTGATAATCACATCGCCACAGTAGTCAGGAAATCCTTCTACATGGCACACCTCATCACAAAAGGTTTCTCATCCAGAAAAAAAGAGGTCATTGTTCCCCTCTACTCATCACTCATTAGATCCATTATAGAGTTCAACGCCCCTTTTGGTATGTACCTCACCAGACATCTACAACAACTGGAAAGGGCACAGAAATACCTCACAAAGAGGATTACTGGCCTCAAACAGATGCCCTACGCAGACTGTCTAAAATAAACTCCAGCTTTACTCCATCGCATATCACCTACTCAGAGGTGATCTTTGCCTAAAATACAAAGCTATGTCAAACCCAGAGCTGTTGGACATGCTCCACTTAAAGAAGTCTCAATCCCTCCGGCTACACGCTCTAGGGACCTAAACCTTGTCACCACATTAAGCAGAACATGCCGGAGGAATAGATTCCTGTCTCAGAGACATCCCATACTCTGGAATAAACTACCTATCTATATCAAACAAAGCTCCTCATTAGTACTCTTCAAGAAAAATCTTGATGATTGGATGGGAAATAGGAAATTCACCCCGGGGATTACTTCTGTGGCTCTGCTCGACAGTGGCACAGGAAAATAATTTTCTTGGGTAGCAAAAGCCAGGGCACCTTTTTGGCTGGGCCGATAGCCTAGTACGTACCTATGAACCTATCATCCTATAGTACATTGCTGATATGCACACTTCTAGTCATAATTATTGGAATCCACAAAATGAAGCAGCTTTTCAGGCAAAACAATAACGCTCTGAGCAGGGCAAGCTTAGAAAATTGTGAAAAAACCCACACAAAGCACACTTCAATTCACTTTATTCCGCAGAGACATAGCACATTAACGCTCCTCCGTATGTTTTCATTTTAAAAATCACTTCCTCGATGTGGGCTGTGGGCAAGAAGTTCAGAGATGGAGAAAAAGGAAGGGAATGTTTAAATGTGGACATTGTCAACAGTGTGCATACATGAGCAATGCAGAAAGTGTGTATTTGGAAAGCAGGGGAATCACCATGGAAGGCAAGGATTTTAATAATCGTGACTCCTTTCGGCTTGTATATTTAGCGAAATGTCAAACTTGTGAAGCATTCTATATAGGGACGACAGAACGCAAGCTCAGGAGAAGGGTATACGAACATATGTATGACCTAGAAACAGACTAATGCATTGTACAAACACAAACAAAGCTGTGAAAATGCATACTATACATTTTTTGTGATAGAAAGGGTGGAAAAGAGTGGCAGAGAGGGTTTATGGGAGGAATATTTGGAGTACAAAGAATTATGGTGGCAGATATGTTTGGAGGCCAATAAGCCACTGGGTCTCAATGAACATATCTCCATAGCCCCATTATTAAAATTGAGAGCATCAAAACTGTGATATGCATTTGCACTTTATGTTAATTTTATCACATTTTTACCCATGTTTACCAATAGTTATAGTAGGTCTTTAAGCTTTTTTGTATTCGTATTTTTATTAAAACGTTGGGTTTGTAATATGTTATGAACACAAGTGTTACACTCATTTATCAAAGGTATTGAACTTATTTTTCCCTTATATTTTCCTGTTTTTAACATTCTTTTAACTGAGTGAGGCTATACAATTTGCCTTTGGTTTACAATGCAATTTTTATACTACCTGTAATTTCATTATTCATCCACTAGATGGAGGATCAAGTTCATTTAAAGTAAATATTCAAGTTGGTAATTTTAACCAGTGAGTCCTCCTAAATGTGTTTCTAATAGTATTTTAACTTTATAATTTATTCTTTGTAGTCAAGTGTTTTAAGGATTTTTAATTAAAACATATTTTTATTTCTACATATTTATTCATCAAACATTGTAACATTAAATGTGTTTTAATTGTGGCAACACAGAGAGATGCAACAAGAAAAGTTTTTGGTTTTAAACTAAATTAACCTTTCAATTAATTCATTAACCTAATCAATGTAATTAAGTGAATGGTATAAAAGCACTAGTAGTTTGAACAGCCCACATCTGAGGAAGTGATTTTTAAAACGAAAACGTATGGTGGAGCGTTAATATGCTGTGTTTCTGTGGAATAAAGTGAACTGAAGTGTGCTGAGCCATCTGTGGGGTTTTTTTATACAATTTTCTAAGCTTGCCCTGCTCAGGGCTTTATTGTTTTGCCTGAAAAGCTGCTTCATTTTGTGGATTACAAGTTTTATTTGGAAGCTGCTGTGAATTTTGTTTTATAATTATTGGAAGCGTACTATTTATATCAAGGCTTTAAACTTTTATGGCTGAAATTTTTTCTGATCATTCCCTTCAGATATCTTATTATGAAGGCGTTAAGTTCTTCCCTGGCTGTTCCGCAAATCATCTTAACACATCTTTTTCTCCTACATTTTTATCCTTCTCTACCACTATTCCTTTCAATCTGGCTTAGCAAGCAATGAATTTGAATCTGGATAGAAATGTAATTTGTGTTGCTTGTGTATAATTCTTAATGCCTGGAACTTCCAACCTTTCCACCTCTTTGGGGAGCATCCCTCTCACCCATGCTATCCTTGGCTTCCTACCTTGCTATTGGAAATCTCTTATTCATCTCTCAAATCTATTTATCACTTTATCCTCAAATGATCACCAAAATGCTTGCATGTAATAAAGTACATTGAAGATCATGTGCCAATGGAGAACCTGAATACAGTGAGTGAATTCCAGGTTTAAACACTTCCATCCTTGCAAATTTCTATAGACTTTCTACTGGATTCCAGCTAGTGTCCTATCCACTGCTTCCCTCTTGTTTTTTGTCAGATGTATCCCTAAGTAATTTATCCTGGCTACTTTCCAGATGCCTCAATTAAGTGTTATATAATATATCTTTATCTGGGAAATTTATATTCAGTTTTTTTGTATGTTCACCTTGTAAATGGATAAGTCATTATATTCTTGTAATAAAGTCCGCGATAAGGGAAGGTCCCCATTTGAGTCACTCATGGCCAATAAAATATTGTCTACAAATAAAGTTATATTTAATTCCAATCACCCTAAGGAGTACCCATGGATTGGAGAGGAGCTAATCCAAACCACTAATGCTTCTACATATAGTGCAAATATGCCTAGTAAGTGGGAGAGGCCCTGACTTGTCTTTTGTGTAATCTGCAACTCATCCGATAAGTCATCCTTATTTTAACTTTGGTCCTGGAACCTCCACATATCTTCCTTAGCAGTTCTATCCAGTCTCCTGGAAAATGCATATCCTTCATTACTAAGAAGAGATATTCCCACCCTACACTATCAAAGGCTTTTTCAGCATCTAGACCCAGAAGACCTACTTGCTTGTTTTGGTGTGATGCAGCTTGGAAAACCATCAAGATTCTTATTAAATTATTCAAGGTATATCTGCCTTTCGCAAACATGTCTGGTCTAGATCAGTCGTAACAGGAAATACCTGTTTTAACTTCGTTGATATTATTACTCAATCCCACAAACATCTAAACTGGCTCAAACTACCACACCTCCTACTCCTCTCTCAGCTACAAATTATACACTCCATTATTTATTCACCATCCTACTGTCCAGCACTAGGCACAATAATCTCCCACTATGTCCCATCCAGACTACTCAGCAGCTCCACCAAAGACATTTTACAAATCTACAAGCCCAAGTCTAAAATAGAAGCCATTACATACAACTACAATCCTTCTATTGCTTGGAACAAACTCCCACAAGAACTTAGACACTTTCACATCCTAAAGTATTCAAACTAGCCACTAAAGAGTACTTAAAAAGTCACTGGATGTGCACCTGTTCTCAGCCTCCTTGAATATACCTTCACTAAATAACAAACCTAACTTCCTCTGTCTTACCATCATTCCTTCTCCTCTATACCAAAACATTTACAACTTAAACTAGTCTACTTTATCATTTATCATTTTTTACCTAACACTATCTCCTTTCCTTCTGCTACAGTATTCTTCATAACATTTTTATAGATAATTGTAACTGTGTGTGTGTGTATATATATATATATATATATATATATATATATATATATGATAACTGTTTTACAAGTTTTATTATGAATGATTATAATGTTAACTGTGTTAGTAACGGTTATATCTTTTGTAACTATGTTTTGGAGCTTTTCTACCCGGGCCTCTGCTTTGCTCAGTCAGACAATCCCGGTTAACAAATGTAAAATAAATAAATTACCATATATAGTTTATAGTCATGGTTTAGCACCAAGTTAGGTTAGTAGGATGAAAGTTGTTTGGGGTCTTTACACTCTTTAAGGATTTATAATCCGCAGTGGTGAAGTGATAGCATTGTTGCCTCACAGCAAGAGGTTCTCCCATTCGATTCTCGGCTGGAGTGCGGGGAGTGCCTTCTGTGTGGAGTCTGCATGTCCTCCCCGCGGTCGAGTGGCATTCCGAAAGACATGCGTGAATGGGCAGGCGTCGAGCTGGCAACTCGGCACCATAAAAATCGACTGCCAATCATTAGTGGACCGGAGTTCCGCTGTGGCGACCCCTAACCGGGAAAAGCCGAAAGACAAACAACAACACATTCTTTAAAGATTTGAGTGATAAATAAAATTTATGCACTCACAATAACGTTCCATCTGTGTTGTCCATTTTCATTCTTCCACAGTGAATGGGTTCAGATCCGATCCTCAGATCTGACTCGGTCACTTTCTTTAGTGTCTAGGATCCGACTCTCAAGCTCCTCCCTTACCTACAATGCTCCTGATCACTGTATTACCTCAGATCGAGTTTGCTGCTATTATACAATATCATAGGAAAAATTATTTAAAATAGCTGAAAGATAGCCGAAAGATCAGGAGTTCAAACAGGAACAATGGTTCCTAATAAAGTACAGTTTTGTACCTACCATAAATGTAGATGTTCGAGGATTCCCTTGCTGCAGTCCTGACAATTGGGTATAGTCCGCGTCCCAGTCGGCCCGAATACCAGAGTATAAGGCTGACGGTGGTCATGGCGCTTTAGACTGACGCCAGTATGCGTCAGGGTAATGCGCATGACCAACGTCATTTCCTCAGTCTTTTCTTGCCCCAGATGTCAGAAGACCCAAAAAGACAAGTCCCAAAACAACCTGCACCAAAAAACATGTACAATATATACAGTAATATATATACAAAAAATATAAGCATGTAAAGTCACCTACACAACCACCCTGAAACACAGAGGGGAAGGAGGGAGGGGAAATTGGACTGCAGCAAGGGAATCCTCGAACATCTACATTTATGGTAGGTACAAAACTGTACTATGTTCTTCGTCTCTCCCTGCTGCAGTCCTGACAATTGGGTAGAATCCCAAAGCAGAGGTAAGGGAGGCTGGCAAATTATAAAGTAGCAGGAGCTGACAACATGCCTTGTAAAACAGCTGTGGCAAAACCAGCTCTAGTCTTAGAGTATATAGGCAGGTGATAATGCCTAGAGAAAGTATGCACTGAACTCCAAGTAGCTGCTTCCAGAATATCCTTAGTTGCCACCCCTTAGAAATGCTGTTGAAGTGGGAGTAGCCCTAGTGGAATGAGGGCTAATCCCAGCTGGAACCTCTTTGCCATGATGGGAATAACAAAATGCAATGCAAAAGCCAATCCACCTAGAAATAGTTTGTTTTGACACAGGCTTGCCCTGTGAACTTAAAGCAAAAGAAACAAGTAACTGCTGAGACTGCCTAAAATCTTTAGTCCTGCTCAAATAATAACGCAATTGCCTGTGTACATCTAAAGTGTGCAAAATCTTTTCCCCTTTATTTTGAGGATCTGCAAAAACGTAGGCAAATGAATAGTTTGGTTTAAAGCCACACTAGAAACCACCTTAGGCATAAGGAAGGATTAGCACGTAATGATACCCTGTCCTTATGGAAAATCAAAAAGGGCTCTACTGCCATAAGGGCCTGCAACTCAGACACCCTTCTTGCAGAAGTAATAGCCAACAGAAAAGCAGTCTTCCATGACAAATATTTCAATTCAGCAGTAGCTGCAGGCTCAAAAGGTTGTAGAGTAAGTTTTTCCAACACAAAATTGAGATCCCAAGCAGGAGTAGGAGCTCTACGTGGGGGTCTTATATTCTTTGCCCTCTAAGAAACTGCTTGAACAAAGGATGCGAAAACAAGGTGGGTCACAATCATAGTGAGCTGAAATTGCTGCAGCATGAATCTTTATGGAAGAGAAAGACAAACCTTTGTCCAATAATTCAGTAAGATATTGAAGAGCCACACTCAAATTAGGCTCTGAAATCTCCAAATTCTTTGCTGTACTCCAAAATAAAATCTCTTCCATTTTTCTGCGTACACTCTAGTACTAGGCCTTCTAGCTTCCATAATCACATTTAAAACTTGTTGAGGAAGCTGAGACCTACCATGCTTCAACACAGAATATGCCAAGCTGTGAGATGAAGAGATTGAAGCTTGACATTGAGCAGATGACCGTCCTTCTGAGATAACAGATGAGGAATCAGAGGTAAAGGCCATGGAGGCTTCTTTACAAGACTCCTTAGAAGTGGGTACTAGTGTTGCGAGGCCAATCTGGAGCTATCAAAATCATCCTTGGCCTGTCCTGTCTGACCTTTAGTAATACCTTTGGAAGAAGAGGTAGAGGTGGAAAGGCATAGACATGAAGGTTTTTCCAACTGAAAGACAGAGCATCCACTTTCCAAGCTGTGTGATGAAACCCCTTTGTGCAATACTTTGGCAGCTGGTGGTTTAGTGGAGAAGCGAACAGATCTATGTCTGGAGTTCCCCATGACACTGTCAATTTCTGAAATACATGAAGATCCAGTTTCCACTCGTGGGGATCCATGATTTGTCTGCTTAATACATCTGCTAGGGAGTTCTGTGCTCCTGGCAGAAACCTTGCCTGAAGAGTCAGTTGCAGGCTTAACGCAGTCTCCCATAAAATCATTGCTTGCCTGCATAGAGGATAAGAATGTGTTTCCCCTTGCTTGTTGATGTACCACATGACAGTTGTGTTGTCTGTCAGAATCAACACCTGCCCTGGAAGAAGTAACTCCTGAACGCCATCAATGCAAACTGGACTGCTAACATCTCCTTCATGTTGATATGTAGATGCTGTAGTCTGGCAGGCCACTTGTCTTGTATCCACTTTCCATTTAGATGAGCTCCCAAGCAGTGTCCGAGGCATCTGTCGTTAAAATCTGACTCGCCTCTGGCGGGTCACAGAGAGTCCCTTGTTTAGGTGACATTCCTGAGCCCACCACAAGAATTCCTTTTGAAGGCAAGGTATTATTTGAATGACAGTGTCCAAATCTTGGCAGTGCTGTGTCCATACATTTTTGAGATACCATTGCAGCTTCCTCATATGCAGTTTGGCATTGGGAAGCACCAGAATACAAGATGCCATGAACCCTAATGCTTGAAGGACTGTCCTTGCAGTCAGCACGGACTGATGAGATAGTTGATGGAAGTAAAGTGACAGACTCCTTTGTTTGTCGGGGTTAAAAGGCCATCTGGCCTGCTGTATTCAGTGTCACACCCACAAAGCACATGTCTTGAGAGGGTACTAGACTGGACTCTATTTGCTTCACAGAATACCCTAGGCATCTTAGCACTGCTATGACATATTCCAGATGCTGTAGAAGGTGTTCCTTTTCTTGAGCCAGAATCAGGCAGTCGTCCAAGTAAGGATAAATTTGAATGCCTTGAAGCCTGAAGTAAGCTATCACTGGAGCCAGAACCTTTGTGAATACTCTGGGCAGTAGATAAGCCAAAGGGCAATGCAGAGAACTGATAATGAAAATCTCCAGTTCGAACCGCAGATACTTTCTGCAACTTAGCCTTATGGGCACATGAAGGTAAGCTTCCTTGAGATCCAAAGTTACCATCCAGTGATCCTTGCCCAGCAGAGGTAACAGTTGCTGTAACGTCAACATCTTGAACTTGGGAATGTCCAGATAAGTGTTGAGGATAGATAAACTCAAAATTGGCCACCACGTGTTCCCCTTCTTTGGTACTAGGAACAGGCGAGAATAAAATCCAAGCCCCTTTCTGACACAGGGACTGGCTGAATAGCCCTATCTGGAGTAACTGAGAAACTTGCTTGTGAGCCTCTTTTCTTTGTGGAGGAGGAACATCTGGCATGCCTTTGAAAGGGGCATTGTGTGGAAATAAAATCTGTACCCGTGATGAATGATATCCAGCACCCATCTGTCTTGAGTGATTAAATCCCAATTTTCTTTGAAAAGTGACAATCTTCCTCCCAAAGGAGCTGCCAGACGAGAGTCCACTGGCAGCTAAAAAGGCAGGTCATTGGTTCTTCTGACGAAAAGGCTGACCCTGCCCTCACCAGAAGAGTGAGGAGGTGAACTGTCTGAACTAGGCCTAAACGAACCTTGAGGCCCTGCCCTACCACGCCTAGACCTACCCCTAGACTGGGAACCATAAGCAGGATATGTCCACCCCTTAGCAGGCCAATTTCTACTAAACTTGGAGGCTGCACCTGCAAAAATCTTTAACAGTCTGCATAGACTTAGCTTTGTCCTCCATTTTCTTTAAAACTGCTTCCACAGGCGGTCCAAACAACACATCAGACTGTAAAGGAGCATCCAAAATCCTGGTCTTAACATGCTCAGCTAAATTCTGATCCTTCAACCATGCATGTCTGCGAAGAACAGAACTAGTAGCAGCCACCCGAGGAGGCCTGAACAGCAAGAAAACCACACTGCAAAGAATGCTTACCCACTTGTTCAGACCCATGAACCAAAACCAGCAATTCTTTACACTCAATACCTTCCTACCAAAGCATCCACCTTAGATTTCAATTGTGAAAGGAGATAATTCTGATATTTCAGCATATGAAATTGACAATTCAACGCCTCATGGCTAGAGTGGAAGAAGTATATACTTTCTTACCCCACCTATCCAAAGCCCTTGCCTCTTTATCAGAGGGTACAGGATTTTTAACCACAGAAGCTTTAACACCTTTAGGCCCCTGAGAAACAGTTTCTGGGTCCGCCCTGGGACTCTTAAACAAATACTTATGAGCTTCGGGCACCCTATAATACCTATCAGGCTTAACAGGAGCAGGAGGCAAGGAATCCGGGTTCAGAGAAGCCTCTGCAAAAACATCCTCCACCACATTCAACACAGGAGGAATAGCTAAGGGCCTATGCTGAGGCAAAAACAAGAATTCCCTAAGCCTTTTTCTGGAGTCAGAGTAATCTTGGCCTTCCCATTTAAAGTGCTCCCTCATGGAGTGAAGCTGAAGGAGTGGAATCATCCACATCAGAATCAGAATAAGTAGGAAACTCTTGCAAGTCTTCCACAGAAGACTCTGAAGCCTGTGAACACTGTTCAAAACTATCAAACTCCTGTTCCACCCTAGGCCTCTTATCAGGTGGGGGCATAGAACCTCTAATCAAAGTAATCAAATCTTCTGCCATTTTAAGCATATGTTTCTTAGGCACAGAGCCCGAAATGCTAGGAGAAGCCCCTACAGAAGCTGAACTTGGCCTTCCTCTAAAAGAAGCTTTGGCAACAGAAGGAGAGGCCCGAACTACCTTGGGAAGAGAGGGAAGAACAGTTACCTGAGAAGCCCCGTCAGCCTGGCCTACCTCCTGAGAGGGCACATCCTGTAACAGTAAAGTATCTGCCTGAGACTCCATAGAGACTCCTGGCAAAACCTCTGGCTCCCCTGAGCCTTCTAAAGGACCACCGTCCCGGACTGCCGGTTCCTCACCCCTAGACTTCACTGTTTTGTCCTTGCGCTTCTTAGATGAGCAGGCGCCGGAGCATCCGGCGGCATAGTATAATTGCAACGCTTCCCAAACACTAACCTAGCACAATCAAGCCTCCTCTTAATAGTGCGCTTGTTAAATCTAGCACAAGAGCGGCAACCAACAACGTCGTGCTCAGGCCCTAAACAAGGTATACACAATGTATGATAATCCCTATGCGGTATCTGCTTCCCACAAGAAATACAGTTATTCACTTTTCTGACATCCGTTAAATACTGAGGCAAGAAAAACCAAAATGTTCAACGGGTACTTAGCCAACTCTGTATTCGGTCTGAGACTCCGGTTTCGGAAAATCTCAGGACGCGAACCTGCACTCGCAAAATTGCTTCTGCATCGGACCATGCGGCAAAAGACTGAGGAATGACGCCGGTCATGCGCATTAGTACCCTGACGTATCGTCAGTCTAAGGCGCCATGACCGACGTCAGCCTTATACTCTGGTATTCGGGCCGACTGGGACGCGGACTATACCCAATTGTCAGGACTGCAGCAAGGGAAGACGAAGAACATCAAGTCTATTAGGTCACTCCCAAAGACATGGATGGAGGAAAGGTGGGATGGACTATTTTGAACAAAGTGTTTTTTTAGATCACAAAATGACACATGAAGAAAAGATAGCCACAGTTGCTCTCATGGACACAGTTTTAAAATATAATTTTTTAATTTTTGATGGCGAATACTATCAACAAATCAATGGGGTGTCCATGGGAGCAGCATGTGCTCCTACATATGCAAATATAGTCCTGTCAAAATGGGAAGACAACTATATAATGTTGGATATTGTACCATAGATTCCTGGATGATATAGTGATTTTTTGGACCGGAGGAAAACAAATGTTTTTGGAATTTTTTGAATATCTTAACTCGACAACAAGTTTTTTGAAATTCACATATGTCATAAATACAGACATTTTAAATTACTTGGATGTTGAGGTAATTAAATTAGACCACAAATTTGAAACTAGGGTTTTCAGGAAAATAACATTTTGTAATTCCTACCTACATTACGATAGCTCCCACCCCCCTCATTGCAAGAAAAATATAGTTAAGGGACAATTTGTGAGGGGGTCGAGGATGACAAGCAGAGACATAGATTTCAAACAAGAATGTGACAAATTGGAAACTATGTTTCTAGAAAGAGGTTATCCCATAACCTTCATTCAAGATATTAGGAAGGAAGTGGAAACAGGTAGGAAAGACAGATTTCAACCTATAAAAGGAGTTATGGAAAGTAAGAAAATGGATGGGAATAAGAATGGTATTAATAAGAATGAAGAAACAATACAAAAAAGACTTATTATAGAATTTAACTCTACTAACAAAAACATGAAAGATGTCATATGCAAAGAATGGGATAAATTCCTTTCTTTTACAGATATGGAGGAAATAAAATGTAATAGATTTGTGGATTGGAATAAATTGACTTTCATTCAAGAACAAGCTGTTTGCAACTTTTGTAGCTTTTATCGGAGATTTATGAATGATTATAATGTTAACTGTGTTAGTAACGGTTATATTTTTTGTAACTATGTTTTGGAGCTTTTCTACCCGGGCCTCTGCTTTGCTCAGTCAGACAATCCCGGTTAACAAATGTAAAATAAATAAATTACCATAAATAGTTTATAGTCATGGTTTAGCACCAAGTTAGGTTAGTAGGATGAAAGTTGTTTGGGGTCTTTACACTCTTTAAGGATTTATAATCCGCAGTGGTGAAGTGATAGCATTGTTGCCTCACAGCAAGAGGTTCTCCCATTCGATTCTCGGCTGGAGTGCGGGGAGTGCCTTCTGTGTGGAGTCTGCATGTCCTCCCCGCGGTCGAGTGGCATTCCGAAAGACATGCGTGAATGGGCAGGCGTCGAGCTGGCAACTCGGCACCGTAAAAATCGACTGCCAATCATTAGTGGACCGGAGTTCCGCTGTGGCGACCCCTAACCGGGAAAAGCCGAAAGACAAACAACAACACATTCTTTAAAGATTTGAGTGATAAATACAATTTATGCACTCACAATAACGTTCCATCTGTGTTGTCCATTTTCATTCTTCCACAGTGAATGGGTTCAGATCCGATCCTCAGATCTGACTCGGTCACTTTCTTTAGTGTCTAGGATCCGACTCTCAAGCTCCTCCCTTACCTACAATGCTCCTGATCACTGTATTACCTCAGATCGAGTTTGCTGCTATTATACAATATCATAGGAAAAATTATTTAAAATAGCTGAAAGATAGCTGAAAGATCAGGAGCTCAAACAGGAACAATGGTTCCTAATAACAAGTCTATTAGGTCACTCCCAAAGACATGGATGGAGGAAAGGTGGGATGGACTATTTTGAACAAAGTGTTTTTTTAGATCACAAAATGACACATGAAGAAAAGATAGCCACAGTTGCTCTCATGGACACAGTTTTAAAATATAATTTTTTAATTTTTGATGGCGAATACTATCAACAAATCAATGGGGTGTCCATGGGAGCAGCATGTGCTCCTACATATGCAAATATAGTCCTGTCAAAATGGGAAGACAACTATATAATGAACTCCAGCTTTAAAAAATTTTGGATATTGTACCATAGATTCCTGGATGATATAGTGATTTTTTGGACCGGAGGAAAACAAATGTTTTTGGAATTTTTTGAATATCTTAACTCGACAACAAGTTTTTTGAAATTCACATATGTCATAAATACAGACATTTTAAATTACTTGGATGTTGAGGTAATTAAATTAGACCACAAATTTGAAACTAGGGTTTTCAGGAAAACAACATTTTGTAATTCCTACCTACATTACGATAGCTCCCACCCCCCCTCATTGCAAGAAAAATATAGTTAAGGGACAATTTGTGAGGGGGTCGAGGATGACAAGCAGAGACATAGATTTCAAACAAGAATGTGACAAATTGGAAACTATGTTTCTAGAAAGAGGTTATCCCATAACCTTCATTCAAGATATTAGGAAGGAAGTGGAAACAGGTAGGAAAGACAGATTTCAACCTATAAAAGGAATTATGGAAAGTAAGAAAATGGATGGGAATAAGAATGGTATTAATAAGAATGAAGAAACAATACAAAAAAGACTTATTATAGAATTTAGCTCTACTAACAAAAACATGAAAGATGTCATATGCAATAGAATGGGATAAATTCCTTTCTTTTACAGATATGGAGGAAATAAAATGTAATAGATTTGTGGATTGGAATAAATTGACTTTCATTCAAGAACAAGCTGTTTGCGACTTTTGTAGCTTTTATCGGAGATTTATTAGTTGGTTTCAGAGCTACAACCAGCATACTGTGTATTCTAGTGACTTTGTTGGGGTTTTGTCGCGTAAGGACTGTGTAATTCTAAACGGAGTGATGGAATCGGAAAGGCAAGAGGAAGTGTGTCAGACGCGTAAGCTGATTGGACAGCTAACAGAACTCATTGATCTACTCACTCCTCTTTGCAGCAGTTTACTTCCTGCCAAGATGAAAGCAAACAGTCATGGAGATCCAACGGATGCGTTGCTCGGGCCAACTGCCAAACGAAAGAGGGAGCTTATTGGCGGTGATGATCCAGCCGGCGACCCTGAGGAGAATGAAGGCACTAGTTTTGACCCATTGAGAACGCCAAGGATATTGGATGTAGGGGCAGGAAATATGGAAGCGACCGAAAGAGTGTATAATCAACAAGGGGCTAGACCGAAATCATTTCTAGCGCCTAAAGGTACTGTTGTTCTTGACTGTTTAACCACAACAGAGTGGTTACAGAAAGAATATTTGTTCAAAAGTGACAAGTCTAAAGTTTCTAACAATTGTATTAATGGTGACACTTATATGGTTAAACTAAATAAATTAAACAAATTAATGACACAATACAGGACATTAAGTATTGAAAATGCATACCTCAATGAATGTTTAATCAAGGAAATAGTCCCTAAGGGGCTTAGGGTTTATAAGTACCCTAACAATGTTGAAACTGGTTCCTTGTTTCATGAATGTTTGATAAAAGTATTTAATAAATGTGGACTGGAGATTGTCCAGTTAATTATAGAAGAAAATGAAAGAAAACAAGAGACATTGGGAAGGGATATTCATGAATTAGATATGTGTATTAAAAATGATTTAGTTTTTAGTATTGTAGAAGAAAAGGAGAAATATTTTAAAATAAGAATAGACATTGATGCACAATGTGAGACTATTATACAGCGCAAGATGGGGAAACTTTATAGAGATATTCAGGAATACAGTAGCAAGACCAGTTGCCCAAATCCGGTAGGTTTTAATAAAAGGAGATATAATGAAACATTCTTTCAACAGAATAACAGAAGGAGGGATATGGAAGAGGGGTGGGGGGGAGTGGATATGTACGATGTTGATTTCCCACCCTTGGACAATAAGGGAGAAAAAGTTCAATCCCCCCAGTATAGAAGAGAAAATTTTCGGATGAGAGGGGGGAGAAGGGGGAGGGGAAGATATTAAGATGTATCCCCACCCCAAGTGGTAATTTGAATAATTTGAATGATTCATTTGATATAACAACAGAAAATGACAAAAGTACTTACAAAGGTTTCTCTATCTACAATTTTAGTGATACTGTATTGACTAAAGAACATTTTAATCTGCTGAGTAAAGGTCTCAAATATATTCCAGTTAAAAAAGGAGAAGTAACAGGAACAATTCTTGATGTCAAATTATTTATAAAGAAGGTAAACTTGTCCATTCTAGCCTCAAGAGCTGGGTTCCATGGAAATAATAAAGAGGGAGTAAGGTTAGCTAGGAGTTCCCTATATAATCCACCTTTAATGCCTCAATTAAAGAATTGAGAAAATGTAATAGAAAAAGAAATTCGAAGAACAATGACAGGGAACAAGGTCAATGATAGGAATAACCTTAACGAAAAAGAAAAAGAAGTATTGAATGACTTAATTAACAGTAAGGGTGTAAGAATAATGAAACCAGACAAGGGAGGGGGAATCGTGATTATGGACAGAATAATATATGAGGCTAAAATGAATTCTATATTAAGAGACGAAGGTAAATATAAAGTAGTATCTAAGAATGAAATAGAAATAGCATATAAAAAAATGTATTTATTGTTACAAGATTTGTTAACAGAGAAAGTAATTGATGTAAAAACATTCAGATACTTTGAAATTCAGCAGTCTAGGGTAGCCACTATCTTTGGTATACCCAAAGTCCACAAAAATCAAGATGACCCCCCCCTTAGACCCATAGTGACAGCAGAAGGGGCTAAGACAGTACCCTTAGCAAAATTTGTGGACGAAAAAGCTAAACACATTTGGGTGAATAACAAAACTATATTAAAGGATTCATGGGACTTTATAAGGGAGCTCACACCCGAGGTTTATAGAGATGATTTATTATTCATCACCATAGATATCATTGACCTTTTTTCTAGTATCCCTTATAAACAAGGGATGGACTATTTTGAACAAAGTGTTTTTTTAGATCACAAAATGACACATGAAGAAAAGATAGCCACAGTTGCTCTCATGGACACAGTTTTAAAATATAATTTTTTAATTTTTGATGGCGAATACTATCAACAAATCAATGGGGTGTCCATGGGAGCAGCATGTGCTCCTACATATGCAAATATAGTCCTGTCAAAATGGGAAGACAACTATATAATGAACTCCAGCTTTAAAAAATTTTGGATATTGTACCATAGATTCCTGGATGATATAGTGATTTTTTGGACCGGAGGAAAACAAATGTTTTTGGAATTTTTTGAATATCTTAACTCGACAACAAGTTTTTTGAAATTCACATATGTCATAAATACAGACATTTTAAATTACTTGGATGTTGAGGTAATTAAATTAGACCACAAATTTGAAACTAGGGTTTTCAGGAAAACAACATTTTGTAATTCCTACCTACATTACGATAGCTCCCACCCCCCTCATTGCAAGAAAAATATAGTTAAGTAAGAAAATGGATGGGAATAAGAATGGTATTAATAAGAATGAAGAAACAATACAAAAAAGACTTATTATAGAATTTAACTCTACTAACAAAAACATGAAAGATGTCATATGCAAAGAATGGGATAAATTCCTTTCTTTTACAGATATGGAGGAAATAAAATGTAATAGATTTGTGGATTGGAATTGACTTTCATTCAAGAACAAGCTGTTTGCGACTTTTGTAGCTTTTATCGGAGATTTATGAATGATTATAATGTTAACTGTGTTAGTAACGGTTATATTTTTTGTAACTATGTTTTGGAGCTTTTCTACCCGGGCCTCTGCTTTGCTCAGTCAGACAATCCCGGTTAACAAATGTAAAATAAATAAATTACCATAAATAGTTTATAGTCATGGTTTAGCACCAAGTTAGGTTAGTAGGATGAAAGTTGTTTGGGGTCTTTACACTCTTTAAGGATTTATAATCCGCAGTGGTGAAGTGATAGCGTTGTTGCCTCACAGCAAGAGGTTCTCCCATTCGATTCTCGGCTGGAGTGCGGGGAGTGCCTTCTGTGTGGAGTCTGCATGTCCTCCCCGCGGTCGAGTGGCATTCCGAAAGACATGCGTGAATGGGCAGACATCGAGCTGGCAACTCGGCACCGTAAAAATCTACTGACAATCATTAGTGGACCGGAGTTCCGCTGTGGCGACCCCTAACCGGGAAAAGCCGAAAGACAAACAACAACACATTCTTTAAAGATTTGAGTGATAAATAAAATTTATGTACTCACAATAACGTTCCATCTGTGTTGTCAATTTTCATTCTTCCTCAGTGAATGGGTTCAGATCCGATCCTCAGATCTAACTCGGTCACTTTCTTTAGTGTCTAGGATCCGACTCTCAAGCTCCTCCCTTACCTACAATGCTCCTGATCACTGTATTACCTCAGATCGAGTTTGCTGCTATTATACAATATCATAGGAAAAATTATTTAAAATAGCTGAAAGATAGCTGAAAGATCAGGAGCTCAAACAGGAACAATGGTTCCTAATAACAAGTCTATTAGGTCACTCCCAAAGACATGGATGGAGGAAAGGTGGGAGGGGAGGTGAGAAAGAATGAAAATGGACAACACAGATGGAATGTTATGATGAGTACATGACTCATATCTGATACTGTCATTTTCATTCGTTCCTCAATGAATGCGACAAGAGTCCCTGGCTACAAATACCTTGGGTGGCCCTCATGGAAGGATATTCCGGAGCACCACAGAACAGAATGATGCTCTGTTCCTGGAGATGATGTCCAATTTGTAATGAGAAACAAAGGCATGAGAATTATACCAAGTGGAAGCTGCACAAATGTCATCAATGGAAGCTCTAGCCCAAAAAAGCATCTGACGTAGCCATCGACCTGGTTAAATGTGCCTTTTGTTGTTTTGGTAGGACTAGGCCTTTCAAGGAATAAATATGAGAAATACAATCTGTTATCCATTTTGCTAGAGTTACCTTCAAAACTGGTTTTCCGATCTTGGTGTTAGAAAAGGAAACAAACAACTGATCTGTTTTTCTAAACTCCTTGGTTCTATGTAGGTACAAATAAGGCTGTGTATGTACATATAAGAGATGAAGGATATAGTCTCCTTTATTTTCAACAATTGGAAAGAAAACTGTTAGGTTAATAACTTAAATTGATGTTTGATTCTACTTTAGGTTGAAAGGAAGGATTAGAGCAGCACATGGTAACCCTTTCCTTGTGAAAAATTAGGTACAGTGGTTTTGCAGAGAGTACTAGGAGTTCGGAAACTCATCTGGCCGAAGTAATCACCACCAAAAAGACAGTTTTCTAAGGTTAAAACTTAAGGTCTACTTTAGCTGAGGGCTCAAATGGAGGATGTACTAAAGATTGTCATACCAAAGTCAGATCCCAAGGTGGAGTGGGATCTCAAATTGGAGGTCTAAACAAAAAAGTACCTTTTAGGAAGGCCTTGCACAACTTAGTTGAAGCTAAAGGAGAAGTCTTATTGCCAATGTGGTAGTTGGAGATGGTTGCTAACTGCAATTTAATGGTACGAAAATTTGCCCCAGTTTGAAAAATAGAGGCAAGAAAATCTAAAATAGCTGGGACTGGAGCAGTAAAAGGATCCAAGTCTCTTTGATGCACCCACAAAGAAAATCTTTTCCATTTGCTCTTATAAATCCTTCTTGTTGAAGGTTCGTGGGACAAAGAAAGGATTCAACAAACTGGAGATGAAAGCCTGGAATATTTAGCCATCACTGGAATTGTAGAAGCCAAGTGGTTAGTTTAAGACTTGCTATGTCCAGATGAGTCATCCCTGTAAGATGTGACAGGAGATCTGGAGTGGGATCCAGTGTCCATGGCAGACATACTAGGTGAGACCATAGGAAAGTCCACCATATCTGCCAAGGCCAGAAGCGTGAAATGAGAATTACTTTGCTTTTCAACCAACTGGATTTCTGAAGAAACTTGAGTATTAGGGGTAGGGGAGGGTAAGCATAAAGTAGACTGGAGGGCCAAACGTGGACTACAGCATCCCTAAGTGACTGTCCCTGAGGGAGAATTAGGGCAAAGAACCTGCTGCATTTGATGTTGAGGAGAGAGGCAAAGATATTGCGGCATGGTTGACCCCATTTGTGGAAGATCATGTTCACCACTGATTGACTAAGAGACCATTCATGGAGTCAGGATGGTCCTGCTGAGCTTGTCCGCTAAAATGTTGGATTTCCCCTGGTATGTGCATCGCTAATAGAAAGCAGTTGGAGAAGAATGCCCATTGCCAAACTCTCATTGCTTCTCGGCATGGGTGGTAAGACCTGGCTCCCCAATTTGTCGTTGTACTAGACTACTAACATGTTGTGCGTCTGAACAACAATAGTTCATAGTGGAAGAGAGCTTTGAAAGGCATGCAACATAAAAAGCACATTTCTAGAACATTTATATGCAAATTGGTTTCTTCTTGCGACCACATGCCTTTAACGGTCCGTCCCAAGTAATGCTCCCCCATCCTAGTTGGGAGGGTTCTATGGTCAATGTAGATTTTGAAGAGGAAGTACAAACAGGAGGCCTTGATAAATCTCTTCTTAATGTATCCACCACAGTAGAGATTTTCTGCAAACCTGAGATAATTTTAATGGGTGTCATAGAGATTGTTGATGAAAAAAACATTACACTGCTATAGTCCACTAAAGAATTCTCATATGAAGGCGAGAAGTGGATAGTAAAGTTACCCATGCAGCCACTGACTCTAGGGTTTTGAGTATTAATCTTTCTGGGGGTGTGGGATGAGACAGAAATTGATTGACATATGATTTCAGACTAAGAATTCTGTTTTTAGGCAGAAGAATTAGGGAAATGATTGTGTCTAGCCGAGCTCATACAAACTCCGAGGCTTGAACTGGTTGAGGTTTAGGACTTTACTAGATTTATTGTAATCCCCAGAGATTGAGATAAAAATAGAAGGTAATCTCAGTCTTTTCCAGAAGACGTCTGGTCGGTGTGGTTAGGAGCCAGTCATCTAAATATAGAAACACTCTGAATCTGTGCAGTCTTAGATGAGCTACTACCAATGCCATGCGTTTGGTGAACACCCTGGGGGCTGTGGTGAAACCAAAGGGTGGAGCTCTGAACTGATAATGACTAGCTCCCAGCTGGAAGTGCAGATATCGTTGGGAGTGTCTGTGCATTTTTACATGATAGTACGCATCTTGAAGATCTAGAGAGCACACCCAGTCATCCTTCTGAAGGAGAGGCAGAACGAACAAAACTGTGACCATTCAGAACTTGGAATTCTTCACAAACTGGCTCAAATAACTGAGATCCAAAATGGGTCTCAGGTCCCCTCTTTCTTTAACACAAAAAGAACCTTGAATAAATTCTGGATTCTCTTTGGTCTGGAGGGACCTCCTGGATGATTCTTTTGTCCAGCAGCTTTTGAATTTCTAGAGCTGCTTGTTCCCTCTGATTGGATGGAACACTGGGGAGATGACTTCTCTTCTGTGGAGGAACTTGGGAAAAAGGAATGAAGTATCCACTAAATATGATCCTTTGCACCCAAGAATCTTATGTGATGGCTCTCCAGGCTTTGAAGTGCAAGGATAAACTCCCCCTGACTGCCTCCAAAGAGGGACAGTTGGGTAACCTTTCAGGAATGCTGAAAAGGCTTGTCCAAGAAAGAATCTCAAGAACCTTGATTCTGCACACCCCCCTCTGCCACAAGGGTGGTGTCTACCATTACAGCTATTCCCGCATTTCCTCTGGATGGAAAATATCCACATGATTCTTGGAAAAGCCATTGGGATTTTCTGAGCCATGTTTTCTTACTACCACGTTGATTCCTGGAAAAGGTTCTCTGCATGGTAGAACAGTGGATTCCCATGGCAAACAGGGTCTTTCCATCCTTCTCCCTGGGGGAAAGCATCTCTTTAACTATTGGTCCAAATAAGGAAGATCCAACAAAGGGAGCATTGATGAATGATACCTTAAAGGGCTCCACAAAAATCAGACAACTACATCCAGGCATGTCTCCTAAAAGCTATGCCTGACTGGCCGCCCATAAGGAGCCTTCAGCTGCGTGTGAGATTAACCTCAGAGACATGTTATTAATGGATTGCAGAGTGGCCAGTAATGATGAAAAGGACTTATTTTCCTCTAC
The DNA here is from genome assembly GCF_019279795.1 of Protopterus annectens. Lineage (NCBI taxonomy): Eukaryota > Metazoa > Chordata > Ceratodontiformes > Protopteridae > Protopterus > Protopterus annectens. Next base: position 847,331,087 of record NC_056743.1, on the reverse strand, counting down.
AGACATGGATCCTGGGGGAAGAGTTAGAGAGTTCCTTGATTTAATCCTTCTGTAACCTCATGAAATGTGCCAAATAATTTAGCGACCATAAAGCAAAGGTCCCTGATGCATACACTCGCTTCCCAAACTTGTCCAATGGCCTAGATTCCCTGTTAGGGGGATGGACAGAGGAGCTCTGCTCAGCCAACTCCTTTTAGTAGTTGCCGCAGTGACCATAGCATTTACAGGAACACCCTTCATCCAATGTAACTTATCTGACAGGGCACTAAGAATCTTATCCGGGAGCTTAGGAATGGGTTCTACATAGTCCAATGTCTTCCATGTCCTGCGGAGACCAGATCTATCAGTTCATCCACAGGCAGGGTAACCCAAAAAGTAGATGGCCCAGACCCGAATGCTTCCAAGAACACTGATTCCTCCTTGGAAGGCTTTTGGGTGGACCAACCACCTTTTTGGAAAAGGATCTTGACGATGTCTTCAAATGAGACATCCTCAGGAGGAGATTTAGGGGACCCTTCCTCCTCATCAAAATCAGTGTCTTCTGTGAGGGATTCCTGTAAGAAATCCAGGTGCCTCCTCTTGTACAACCTCTTCCAAGGGACCTCCTCAGTGGGGTGCTCTGGGGAAGTGTCAGAAGAGACCGTAAGTTCCCTGGTGGAAACAGCTTGGAAGCTCATCTTGGCTGGCTTTCCTTGAGGTGTAGGATGAGAGAAACCAGTCACAGGATCCAAAGGAGGTGTTCTAAAACATCTTCTCATCATCTTTTCCACCTATGACTCACTGAGACCAAGGGAAGATCTAAGTGAAGACAAAGTGACAGGTGGCCTGGAAGACTTTTCAGGGGTCTCCTGAAGAAAAGGTGACCTTAACCTAAGGGAAACTGACTCTGGGGAAAATCTAGGGATACAGAGCCGAAGAGACTTGGTGACAGCAGATATAGGATCTGAAGCCTTCGGATCCAAATCCATGCTTTTGGAAACCTTCACAGACGGTTTAGAGGAAGGTGCAGACTGAGGAGACTTTGAGGAAGAGCATTTCCGGTGCTCCCTAGTCTCTTTAGATTTCTGAGAGGGGGCATGAGCCCCTAATGATGAAGTACCAGCAGAAGAAGCAGAAGATGGAAGAAGGCCTTTCAGTATTCATTTATTTCTGCAGTTGCTAATTACTCTGACATTAAAAGTCGGACAAATGAAGCAGGAGGTGTCCAGATGCGCAGGCCCCAAACAGTACATTCACTCCCTGTGGGCATCAGAGTTTGGGATCTTATGCCCACAGGAAGTGCACTTTTTAAATCCAGTAGGCTTACCAGCCATACTGAAACTCACAATTCAAACACCAAAAGCTTCTTGAGAAGCAACAAGTTAGTAAAACTGTAACAATCACAGCAAGACTATAGAAAAACTTTTTTTAAATATGTAAAGAAAAGGGAAGTATTATCAACTATGATATAGAAAGAATACCTCAGGCTGAAGTAAAGAAAAAGCAGTTACCAGCAATGGTAAGCCAATAGTACCTCATGGTAGGAAAAATTCAGAAAATATATGAAAATAGGTATGAGATGAAATATGTATATATAAAGATGCAAAAATCAAATAGAAAAAGTATTGAAATACAAGATAAATTCACTCACATAACCCACTTGAGCTCAAGAAATCATAATCCCAACCGATCTTGAAGAGTGGCAAATGAGATCTGAGGTAATACAGTGATCAGGGGCATTATGGGTAAGGGAGGAGCTCAAGAGTCAGATCTTAGAAGCTAAAGAAGTGACGGAGTCGGATCCAAGGATAAGATCCAAATTCACTTGTTTGAATGAAAATGTCAACATCAGATCTGCTGTTTTCCAACTGTCAGGAACCTCCCTCTGGTTAAGTACTATGTTAAATAATTGCTTCCATATAGGTTTTAAAGCTTTTAATTTCCAAACTTCAACTGGAAGCCCAACACTACTGGGTGATTTACTGACCGCCATTTTTCCCATATCATCTGTTATTTTTGTGTTCCATTATATCTCTTTAGCATTTGTTGAGCTTCTTGATTTGTTAACCTTTTCAATGAAATTTGTTTCATAAAATCCTCATGTCTCCCTTTATCAATCCCCACTGACTGTTCAGTGCAGTATAATTGAGCACAGTAATTTCTGAGAATCTGAAATCTGTCCTGGATCTGGGTCACTTCCTTTTCTTGGTGAGAGTCATGCATATGATAAATAGCCCTATCATGCTCCTGATGTCTTAACTTTATTTCCAGTACTTTAACACTTGCTGGGATGATTCAGAAATACACTCTCTGTAATGTACTCTTCTTCATTAATAGTCTCCTATCTTATATATCCTGAATTTGCTGCAGAATGTCCCTCTTCTTGTACTGCTATTTCCAGTAACCTGCTCACTTTTTAGTTATACTCCTCTTAATTCACCCCATAACTGACTTCTCTGTTGTCTCTCCCACAGTACTTTCTGTTTTTCCTTCATTTATATCTCATTTTCCACTTCATCTTTAAAACAATCCCACTCCTTTGTTGTAGAAGTTTCTTGTTGAACCATTCTGTTTTGTATAACCAACCCCATCTAACTCCTTCATACTTCTGAAATTAAACTGACTGGTCTGTATGTGTTTTTTTCAAGGTCTATATCAGTTCGTCGAAGATTAACTTCAGCAAACCTGACTTCATCGACCCCAAACCACCGAATTTCACTTCTGCGGATATTCACATCAATGAAAGATATAAGTAGGGAAAGGAAGCAGTTGGCCAACAGCACAACTTTGCCCTTTTCCCCACTGTAGTGTGATCTTGAAGTTAGTATATATAGTTAGGGAAGTGGGGGGGGGGCACAACCCCCCACTTGGGTGGGTTTGACATACTGCAGTGTGTGTTCCACTGTGGTATTGACCAAGTGCTTTCTTTCCTTGGTGAAATCTTTTTTCCAATGTGAACATTCATGGACGTGAAGTTCGGTGGTTTGGGGTTGATGAAGTGAATCTTCAACGAACTGATGTAGACCCGTTTTTCATAGTTCATTATATTGAATGTTGTAGATACTCCTGGTATTCAGATCCCTTCCTCTACCTATAAGAAACACACAGAAACACTTTGGCAAAGGTTCAGTCTTAATGTCTGCCATTTACTGGCAACAAGATCTGTACTGAAACAAATTAACAGCCTTTATGTACAAATGGACTCTTGTTTCTAGCAAACATTGTTCTGTATTTTGCATCCATTTTTCTTCACGAGTTTAAATGAGTAAAACGGTTTTCTCAAAGGATGACATTTGAAGGTAGAAATAATGCATATAATGTTTTTTAGGGCTCTGCACTGTTAAATGTTCTATGAAGGTAAAGTTATAATTGACATAAATATAGCTTGATATTTCAGCAGAGCTTTTCTTGCAACCTATAAAGTACGAAGTCAAGAAACTGGGCTTGACTTGTATAATATAAAATAAATTTGCAATATTTTGCAGTAGCTGCTTTGTTTTTTTTGTTGTTTTTTGTTTTGCTGCATGCATACTACTGTGAATTCCCATGGTTACTTGATTGCTTATTGGTGTACCTAAAGTTTTGAGAAACGCTGAGCAGGCCAATGTCTATGATGAGTGTGTCCATAACAGAGACCTTAAAATACAAGAGCACAATACTTTAGCAATGCTTCAGCAGTTGAAAGTTGAATTGTCAATCAACGTACAGCTGGAGAAGATTTTTTTCCTCATTCTTCACCCCTCGTCTGCCTCAAAACCATCGAACATCCTCTTATTGGACTTCAGCCTATTCATTCCCTACTTGAGATTTTCCACCACATAGTCAAGGTACAAGCTGTCAGGAGGTGCATCATACTGGCAGAAATCAGGAAGTCTGCAATATCGCAGCCATCCTGGCAAATGTGGCCATCTGTTTTAACATAATTCTACTCCCAGGATTGAAGGATGAGGAATCTTTGCCATCATCATGGCCCACAATACCTCATCATGTGGGTGCATGCTCTGGCACACCATCTATGAAGGTTACCACCATCGCCCATGGCTTGGTAGGCCTAATGCCCATGCCCAGGCTACATATTTCACTACCTCCTCTGGTGCAATTAATGGGGAATGTAGCAGGCTAGCCCTCCATCAGAACAATCTCCCTTGCCCTACACTGTCAAGCACCCAAGCTGCTTATCAAATTCAGGATGTCTGGTTTACAGTCTGGGTTTATCCCTCTGAGCAATTAGTGCAGGGTAACAATTGGGGAAATAAAAAAAATGTATAAATGCATAGTTAGTAATAACTATGACAAATTACTACTTCAGCAATATCTAGACCTGCCTATACCTACCCACAAGCCTCGAGTATTAATATATGGCCTATCTATGAACTGGCTCCAGCTGATAAAAAACTCATGGAATTATAGAAATTGCATTACTCAAGTAAATTTAAGAATGGATTGGTACAAACACAAGCACATTACATATGAAACATAAGAACATCATTCATCCAATAAATAGATGAAAGAAGTTATACAAAGAAAATTTTATATAAATATAAACAAGGCAAAATGATCATTCAACAGATGTCCTGTCCCCCTGGCAACATTAGCACTCCAAAGCAGAGATTTCCAAGATTGCTGTACAATGATCAACAGCATAACTTCAGCTCTCTCTGAGTAAAAACAGAAAGTAAGAAAAAATGGCCAGTGAAACTGCCAGTCTGGGTAAAATTCAGTTACTGGCTAATAATTCTACTGCCAGGATGACAACAAAAAGGAAATTTGGAGATCTTTAAAGAAAATCAACCAGAAATGGTGAAGAGAAAATACTGCCTAGGAAGAATCTTGTAGCTGTGCAGCAAAAGCAGTCCAAGCTTAAGCTTTGGCACAAGACATGGCTTCCAGTAATTCAAAGGGGAAAAATTAAACCAAATGTACTATGATATGATTAAAATAAATGAAACACTGAAGGAAAATATCAATTCAAATGACAGTAGGCTGTAAAACAGAATAAAAGTTAACTATTCAGATGAACTGATAGGACAACAGAAATCAGTGGTTGAAATTAAGAAAAGGCTGGCTGAATATGAAGCTTGCCCAGGACAGCTGTTTCAAAAAGAGTAGAGTTAGAAGATAGAGTGCACAGACAAAAACCTGAGATCTTCTGCTGTATCACGGAAACTAGAAGGAGACTGTATTAATTTTACAAAAGCACAAATAAATAACTGGACTGGTATTCCACAGCAGGATTTGCTAAAGAGCACATCAAGTGTATGCTCCAAACCTGGGCACGAAAAAGCAGCCAAGACCTACATTATCAAAGATGCAATGATGCCAGCAGAAATAATTAATCCTTAAAAATCTGTGACAGAAAGGAAAAGTATTAACAGTCGGTGACAGCAGAGTGTATGTGGAAAAAAAGAAGTTATGTACCTACCATAATGTTCCATGTTAGTTGTCTTCATCTCGACTTCCTTCTTGCTGGTTGGGTTCGGAGCCGATCCTCGGCTCCGACTCGGCCATCTTCAATAGCTCAAGAGCTGTTTACTGGCTTGAGGCTACCCCTTATCGCAGAATACCTAGCGATAGCTACCCAGATCTCATTTGAAATAGTTAACTCCAGACATAACAAGAGAATAAACCAGTCAGTATAATTGGTTGACTATACCTGCCATATTCTCTAAGTCAATAGAGGAAAACAAGAGAACACTTAGACAGTGAAACAGGAACTCCTCTTGGTCCACTAGGACAGGGGGACAGAGGGTGGGACGCAAGAAGGAAGGCGAGATGAAGACAACCAACATGGAACGTTATGGTAGGTACATAACTTCTTTATGTTAAGGTGTCTATCTCACCTTCATTTTTGCTGGTTGGAACAGTGTCCCTAGCACCTAACATCCTGGGTGGCTCAGTGGAACAGACTCTTCAGAACAGTGGAACCAAAGTCAGCTCTGCTCCTGGAGACCATATCCAACTTGTAATGAGAAATAAAAGTATGAGGATTTGCCCACGTGGCAGCTGCACAGATAGAATCCATGGGCCACCTGGACTGGAAGGCTACAGAGGTGGCCAAGGCCCTAGTAGAATGACCTTTCGGTTTAATAGGTAACTCTTTACTCCTTAACTGATAAATGAAAGTAACAGTGTGTGATAACCATCTCGACAAAGTTACCTTGGAAACTGGGAGACCTTGTTTGCCTAAGGCATAAGAAAGGAATAATTGGTCCGACTTCCTTATTTCTTTAGTTCTGTGCAGGTAAAAACGCAATTGTCTATGGACGTCCAATTGGTGTAGTTTGTACTCTGCATTGTTGGTATGATTAGGGAAAAACACAGGAAGATCTATAGATTGGTTTCAATTATTTTCTGAGCAGACTTTAGGAAGAAACGAAGGATTAGTCCTCAGAGCAACCCTGTCTTTATGAAACACCAAGTAGGGAGGACAAACACAAAGTGCCTGAAGTTCGAAGATGCATCTGGCTGAAGTAATAGCTACCAAAAAGAGTGTCTTCCAAGATAGAAACTTGATGGAGCAAGACGCTGCTGGTTCAAAAGGGGGCAGAATTAAGGAAGTTAGGACTAAATTAAGGTCCCAAGGAGGAGGAGGATCTCTCGCTGGAGGCCTAAGAAGAGATGTCCCTCTCAAAAAAGCTTTACAGAGCTTATGAGACATAATGTTAGAATTTGACAAACCAACATGAAAGTTAGAAATGGCTGCTAATTGTACCCTGATTGTAGCGGAAGCAGACCCAGAGTGAAACACTTGTGCTAGGAATTCGAGAATTTCGTGGACTGGGGCTGAAAAGGGATCCACATTCCTAGCCTCTGCCCAACAAGACAAATGTTTCCATTTGCTAGCAAAAGTTTTCCTTGTTGTAGACTTATGAGAGGAGATGATAATCTCGTGGACTGCTGGGGAAATGCTAGGAAGCCTGGTTAAGGTTGGAAGTGGAGCAACCAAGATGTGAGCTGGAGAGTTTGGAGGGATTGATGCAACCCGCCTGCTTGATGAACCAGGAGGTCTGGAATTGAGTCCAGGGCTGATCGAGAAGGTAATGGTGCAGGAACGGGAACCATATCTGTCGAGGCCAGTTAGGGGCAATGAGGATCATTTTGCAACCCAATGACATTGCTTTCTGTATAAGTTTGGGTATCAGGGGAAAGGGAGGAAAGGCATAAAGAAGTCCCTGGGGCCAATCGTGGACTAGAGAGTCTCTGGGAATGTGACCCTGAAGCGGAAGAAGGGAGAAGTAGTTGCTGCCTTTGCTGTTGAAGGGGGTGGCAAAGAGATCGCAACAAGGCTGTTCCCATTTGTGGAAAATAAGATTCGCAACTTCCTGATTCAGAGACCACTCATGAGGCATGAGGATAGCTCTGCTGAGCCTGTCCGCTATGATGTTGGATCTCCCAGGGATGTGCATCGCAATCAGAAAACGTTGGGAGGAAATCGCCCACTGCCAAAGTCTGAGTGCTTCTCGACACAGGGGGTAGGATCTGGTTCCGCCCTGCTTGTTGATGTACCACACCACTGACATGTCCATTTGGATAGCAATGGTCCCAGAAGGCAGAGAGTCTTGAAAGGCTTGCAACGCCAGGAGCACAGCTCTCATTTCTAGGACATTTATGTGCAGATGGTACTCATGAGGTTGCCAAGTGCCTTGGACTGTCCTGCCCAGATAATGCCCCCCCCACCCAATCAGGGAGGAGTCTGTCGTCACTGTGGCTACCGGAGGGGGTTGTATGAATGGTCTGCCCTGAGTAACTAGTGGGGAGATCATCCACCAAGAAAGATGTCTTTTGCATGCATCCGTGATCGGGATCATGTGAGTCATGGGTAGTTCTTGGAAAGACCACTGCGTGAACAGAAGCCACTGAAGAATTCTCATATGAAAGCGCGCTAGTGGGATTAGAAGAACGGCTGCTGCCATGGAACCCAGAGTTTGAAGGACGTACCTGACTTGGATCCTTTTGCTCTGCATTAGAATTTGTACTTGCTGACGAATTGCGGACACCCTATCTAGTGGTAGCCTTGCAAACATATTGCTTGTGTCTAAGTCTGCTCCTATGTAAGTGATAGATTGACAGGGCAACAAGGCAGATTTTTTCGAAATTTATTGTAATGCCTAGCTAGGTACAGATTGTGATTGTGTAGTCCCGCGCTTGTAGGAGTTGATGCCTGGTGGTAGCAGTGAGGAGCCAGTCATCTAGATATGGAAACACCTGGAATCCGTGACGTCTCAGTTGAGCCGTGACCACTGCTATACATTTGGTGAACACCCTGGGGGCTGTGGTGTGACCAAAGGGCAGAGCTCTGAAATGATAATGACTGGCCCCCAGCCGGAAGTGAAGATATCTCCTGGAGTGCCTGTCCATCTTGATATGGTAGTACACATCCTGAAGATCTATCAAGTACATCCAATTGTCCTGACCCAGAAAGGGTAGAATGGACTGTAGCGTGACCATCTGAAACTTTGTTCTTTGTACAGACCTGTTTAGTCTGCTGAGATCTAGAATCGGTCTCCAGTCCCCTGTCTTTTTTGGTACTAAAAAGAATCTTGAGTAAGTTCCGGATCCGTGCTGGTCTGCCACAACTTCCTGGATGGCACTTTTTTGTAGCAGTTTTGAAACTTCTATTACTGCTTGTGCCTTCAGATTGGGTGGAACATCTGGAAGGGTCTTCCTTGACTGTAAGGGGGTTGATGGAAGGGAATTTTGTAACCTCCGGATATAATGGACCGTATCCATCTGTCTTGTGTTAAACTTTGCCAGGCTTTTGGGTACAGTGAAAGTCTTCCCCTGACTGCCTCCAGAGGTGAGCAGCCGGGCAACCCTTCAGGGATGCTGGAAGGGCTTGTCAGAGAAAGATTCTCTGTTGCCCTGATTCTGCGGACCCCCTCTGTCACGAGGGCAGCATCAATTATTATTGTTTCCCCCTCTGCCTCTGGAGGAAAAATCACTACGTGTGTCAGGCAAGGCTCCCTGAGATTTATGGAACCACATCTTCCCACTCTTCTGACCCTTGGGGTAAGGTCTAGAGGGAGTGGAAAAACGGACTCCCACGGCAGAGAGAGTCTTGCCTTCTTGCTCACACCTAGTCAAAGTGTCTTTCACCTGTGGTCCAAAAAGAAAGGAACCATCAAAGGGGGTGTTGGTGAAGGACGCTTGAAAGGGTTCCGCAAAGTTACACAGCCACATCCACGCATGCCTCCTAAGGGCCACACCCATACCTGCGGCTCTACTCGCCCCATCGGCTGCATAGGAAATGAGCCTCGTGGAGGAGTTAACTACAGAATTAAGTGTCACTAGCTGGGAAGCTACTTTGGCTTGTGCTTCCTCAGCTGTTGGATCTTGAAGGGTATCTCCAAGCTCTTTAAGGAGATCCCTTTGAAGTCGGGTAAAATGACATAGGTAGTTCAGTGACCTCATGGAGAAGGTCGCTGAAGCGAACATTCGCTTCCCGTATCTGTCCATCATCCTAGACTCCTTGTTAGAGGGATGGACAGATGAAGAGGTCTCCGCTAACTCTTTTTTGGTGGCTGCTGCTACCACTGTGGCATCAACAGGAATACCTTTAGAAAGAAATTGCTTATCCTGGGGTGCTGTAATGAATTTACCAGGTCTCCTCTGAGTTGGTTCCTCTGTATCCGGAGCTGACCAAGCCTTTCGAGCCACCACTGCCGTAAGTGGATCGAAAGGTGGAGAAACCCAGGAGGTGGAAGGTTGGGAACCAAAAGCATCCAGAAATACAGACTCATCCTCGGTGGGGGCTAGAGGGTTCCAGTTCCCCCTCTGCTTAAGCATTTCCAGGATGTCCGAGAAGGAAACATCTTCAGAGGGGGATCTCGGGGAGCCTTCCGAATCATCTAAGTCTGTATCAGAAGTGACAGACTCGGGGGAGTCAATGTGCTTCCTCTTACACTTTTTCTTCCGAGGGGGCTCCTCTGAGTGATCAGGAGAGGCCTCGGAAGAGGAGGAAACACCCAATGGGGTGTCCTGGAGCATCGGTTCCTTACGCTTAGGGTCTGGAGGAGGAGCAGAGGTTGGCACAGGCACTATGGGGGACGGAGCCGGTAGAGCTGAAAGTGGAGATGACTCAGAGGACAGCACACTCCGCATGATGTCAAAGGCATCCCTGCCACGAGGCAGAGAAAGTTCTGGTTCCGAAGAAATATGAATCTTTCTCCGCACCAACGGGGATGGCCGATGTTGGAGCTGAGCTCACCTGCGCTGATGCTCCAAGAGGGAGAACCGGGTCGGACAAGGGTCTGATGCCACTCGCCCCCTTGGAGCCGACAAGGGAGCCACGGTGCCCAGATCCCTCGATGGAAGGTACCACTGAGGGAATCGGAGCTGATGTTTGAACCGAAGGAGATAGAGTTATCGGAGCCGACGGTTCCACTACTCGAACCCCAACGAACTCCGGCTCCGAACTCATTGGAGTGGGAGGAGGAGCATCAAGAGAAGTGGAAGGAGCCGATACCTGTTGAAGAGGGCTGGACAACAATTTAGCTAGTGCCTGCGACTTTAGCAACCTACTGACTACTCTCTCCACATCGTGATCTGACAGCCTAGAGGATCAAGAAGAGTGAGAGGATCGGTGGCTACGCTCGCTTTGAAGTAAAGGAGACCGAGGTGCCGAATGCACCGACTCTAAGGAAGGGGACCTCAGCCTCTTGTGGCTCCACGACTGCTCCGAAGCCTCTGATGGAGCCGATGGGGAGGTTGTCTTGTCGGTGCCATCCGTAACCGACGTTGAAGGAAAATCCTGTACTGAAGTCGGCTCCGAAATTGGAGTCGACGGCTTAGTGGATTTAGGGGAACTCTCTAATTTAAATGAGTTCTACAAAAAAGGGACACTATAGAACAAACAGTTAACTACAACAGTAACAACACTATTGCTAATAATAAAACAGAAAAATATACTAGAAGAGTTAAATTCTAGAGAGAAGTTACACAAAATATTAATATACAAGCCTGAGCCAGAAAAACAACACCTCGCAGCTGAAGCGGCAAACGAGATCTAGGTAGCTATCGCTAGGCATTATGGGATAAGGGGTAGCCTCAAGCCAGTAAACAGCTCTCGAGCTATTGAAGATGGCGGAGTCGGAGCCGAGGATCGGCTCCGAACCCAACCAGGAAGAACGAAGGTGAGATAGACAACGTAACATTGATTATTCACTGTACACCAAGCAGAAGAGAAGCAAAAATTCCAGAAATCTAGGAATATCAAGAGGCAGGTATGAGATTCAAGCTGCAGTATCCAGCTGTCTTCAGAATATTTTTTCCTGGAAGATCAAAGACATTTTGGATGCAGAACCAGCAAAGGAGGAAATAAAAAAAGATTATCAAACAAAAAGTGAGTCAAAAATCAGAAGGTGACTATGATTCTCATTCTCCTGACAATAAAGCTCATACAGAGTCTTTGCCAGTGAATCCTTTTCCATGTTTCAAGGGAAAATGCTGGAAAGACAGAAAAAAAGCACAGGTATTGATGGGAAGAATCAGGAGAACCTTGGACTTGAACCATAGTCTGGTATGGGAGACTGAGAGAATCAGAAAGAAGACCAGTAACACTGAAATAAGTGATTAAGTGAGAGACTGTAAAGCATCAGTCACATTTGTGAAATATGGCTTTGCAAAAAAACGTGGCTGAGAAAGACAAGAACTTTGCTGGCTTGTGTTTGGACTGTAAAGCATATACCCCAGTTTTACTTCATAAATGTTTAAAAGGACACAAAAGGGAAAGAATGAAGTAACTGTGAGTAAAACAACTTGCGTTCTTAGTATTTATATAAAAAATAATGACATAAACGACATATTATATTGTAAAGCAGTTTTGTATAGTGTGAAGTCAGCGGTATTTTAAATGTGAAGATCTTTTCAGTGAATACTGTATATGTTAAAGATATTAAGCAAGTACCCTTTCTTAGTTGTAGTAAATATAGACTTTACATTATAACAAGATAAGAAAGGCTGGACAGAAGCAAGTTTAATATAATGCTGTGTCCTAGGCTATTGGGAGTGGGAGGGTCTAAGAGTACTGATTTCATTATATGTAGAATTAAGATAATTTTGTTTTTATAAGGGTGGATGTCTAGACTAAGGTTGTTAAAAATGTAAAATGCTTAAAAGTGCTTAAAAATGTACACAAGCTTCTTTTGCAAGCCAATACACTTGTAAATTAAGAAAAAATGACAAAAGGCATGAAAATGCTAAGTTTTTTTGCGTTTGCAAAGATATTAGCTTGTTCTTCCATTAGCAAATGCTCTCTGTGGGGAACAAGAAGTTTGCAGATGAAGGCAGTTGGCCAGGGGAATTCTGTACATTCTCTTCTAAGGGAAATTTACAAAAAAATCCTTCATTCATTTGCAAAATTGCTACCTTTTTTTTTCTCATCGATGACCATGTGCAGAAATGGGGAAAGGGGTTGAGGATGGATGGATAGACTACTTTTACATAGGGTAGAAATAGAAGTTATGTCCTTACCATAGCATTCCATGTGGAGTGTTCATCTCGCCTTTGTTCTTACACATGGGTTCGGAGCCGATCCTCGGCTCCGTGTCGGCCGCTTGCAAGCTCTGCATCAAAAAGAAGCCCGAGACAACCTAATACCCACAATCCCCCTCTGCCTTTACCTCAGATCTAGTTTGCAAGCAAACCAGCAGTCAGAGAGAGAACACATTCATGCCAAAACTCACATAGACACAAAAATACTTCTATCTATATATATATATATATATATATATATATATATATATATATATATATATACATGTATATCATATATACAACAACTGCAATGCAGAAGCAGAATAACCCAGACCAGGCACCAAAATGAACGTTCTTCCTGAGGGTGGGAATGTAAGAACAAAGGCGAGATGAACACTCCACATGGAACGTTATGGTAAGGACATAGCTTCTATATGTGAGAGTGTTCGATCTCGCCGTTTGTTCTTACACATGGGTAGCGTCCCTAGCTCCATGTTCCTGAGGAACTCACGGGAGGACGTTCTTGAGCACAGTGGAACCAAAGGTTGCCCTGTCCCTAGAAACCTTGTCTACCTTGTAATGAGAAATGAATGTATGTGGTTTAGACCAAGTAGCAGCCGCACAAATAGCGTCTAATGGTAGGCGAGCTGCATGAGCCAGGGATGTAGACACTGATCTTGTAGAATGTCCTTTGGGTTTGACAGATAAAGCTTGATTTGAAGAATCATAAACATAGATAATACAATCAGTTAACCATTTAGAAAGAGTTCTTTTAGTAACCGCTACACCTTTCCTGCTATTAGCAAAGGCTACAAAAAGTTGATCAGATTTTCTGTGATCTTTTGTTCTATCCAAGTAAAATCTAAGTTGTCTGTGGACATCCAACTTGTGTAACATATACTCCATTTTATTGGAGTGATTCTTGAAAAAGGTGGGTAATTCAATGGACTGATTAATATTATTAATAGAGCAAACTTTGGGAAGAAAGGATGAATTAGTGCGAAGAGATACTCTATCAGAGTGAAAGATTAAATAAGGGTGTTTAACGGAGAGAGCCTGAAGCTCAGAAACTCGCCTAGCGGATGTAATGGCTACCAAGAAGAGGGTCTTCCACGACAAATACTTCAATGGACAAGAGGAGGCTGGTTCAAATGGGGGTAACATCAATTTAGATAATAAGAGGTTTAGACTCCAAGGGGATGTAGGAGATCTAACTGGTGGTCTAATATGAAAAGACCCTTTTAAAAAGGCCTTACAAAGCCTGTGGGCCATAACAGGAGCCCCACATTCTTCCACATGAAAGTTGGAGATGGCAGCCAATTGCACTCAAAGTGGCAGGAGAAGCACCTTGGTGGAACAATTCTGTTAAAAACTCCAAGATTTTGTTTAAAGGAGCTATGACAGGGTCCAATTGCTGTGTATTTGCCCAGAACACAAAGCGCTTCCATTTACTAGTGTAGGTCTTAGTAGTGGAAGCTTTATGAGAAGCCACTAGTATATTCTGAACTGCAGGTGAAAGAAGATCAGACCTGGCTAAGTAGGGAATCGGAGCAGCCAAGCTGCTAGATGGAGGGACAAGAGCGAGGGGTGGGGAGCCCCTGACGAGTGAGTCAGTAGATCTGGCTCTGGGTCCAGGATCCAGGGTCCCCGAATGTGGTGTGTCAGAAGAAAGGGGAACCAAATTTGACGAGGCCAGAATGGGGCAATGAGGATGATCGTCCTTTGCAGGTTGTTGGCTTTCTGCAGAAACTTGGCAATCAGGGGAAAAGGAGGAAAAGCATACAGGAGGCCCGGGGGCCAATCGTGAACTAGTGCGTCCCTGGGGACTTCCCTGGAGGTAATAGGGCAAAATAGCTCCTGCATTTGGCGTTCATTGGAGACGCAAACAGATCGCAGGAAGGCTGGCCCCACTTGCGAAAGATCTTCTTCGCAACTGACTGTTTTAGGGACCACTCGTGCGGCAACAAAATTGCTCTGCTCAGCCTGTCGGCTATGACGTTGGATGACCCCGGGATGTGTGTTGCTATCAGAAAGCGACCCGTGGACTCCGCCCATTGCCAAATTCTCATGGCCTCTCTGCATAGCTGATAGGACTTGGTTCCCCTGCTTGTTTATGTACCAGACTACAGACATGTTGTCCGTCTGAACTGCAATAGTCCCTAGAGGAAGAAGGGGAGCAAAGTGCTGCAACGCTAGAAACACTGCCCTCAACTCCAGAACATTGATGTGCAGACTGTACTCTAAATTGGTCCATTCGCCTTGGACTGTCTGTCCCTGAAAGATGCCCCCCCACCCTATCAGGGAAGCGCCTGTGGTCACCGTAGCTGTCGTGGGTAGCACAAATGGTCTTCGTCTGGAAAGGTTGCAAGTCTGAAGCCACCAGACTAGGTGTGACTTGCATGTGTTTGTGATCAGGATTTCGTGTGTCAGAGGTAGATGTTGGAAAGACCATTGTGCAAACAGTAGCCATTGTAGAACTCTCATGTGCAGTCTTCCCAATGGTATCGCAATGAGAGAAGCTGCCATGAGGCCCAAAACCTTTAGTACCAGTTTTGCTGGGGATTTTCTGGATGACAGAAGAAGAGATATGTGTGTTTGAAGTGAAGCTATCCTTTCTGGAGGAAGCCTTAGAATTAACTGATGCGTATCTAATTCCGCTCCTATGAATAAGATACGCTGTGATGGCTGTAGTAAGGATTTTTCGAAATTTACGGAAATTCCGAGGTGAACACAAAGTTGTAGGATGTAATCTCTGGCCTGTATCAGTTGACGCCGGGTGGTGGCAGAAAGGAGCCAGTCGTCCAGATACGGAAACACCTGGAATCCTAGGCATCTCAAATGAGACGCTACCACTGCCATGCATTTGGTGAAAACCCTGGGGGCTGAGGTCAGACCAAAGGGCAGGGCTCGAAACTGATAGTGACTGGCTCCCAGCCGGAAGCGCAAATGATCTCTGGACGCCCTGGCCATTTTGATGTGGTAGTATGCGTCCTTCAGATCTATTGAGCACATCCAGTCATCCTTCTGTAAGAATGGAAGGATCGATTGAAGCGTGACCATTCGGAACTTTTCTTTCTTGACGAAGGTGTTGAGGTTGCTTAGGTCCAGAATCGGCCTCCAGTCCCCTGTCTTCTTTGGAACTAAAAAGAACCTTGAGTAAGGTCGAATCCTATTTGGTCCGCTGGGACTGGTTGGATGACTCTTTTTCTAGCAGCTTTGAAATTTCTATAGCTGCTGGATCTCGCAGATGGGGGCACATCTGGGTGTCTTGTCTTTGGAATGGGGTGGATAGGAATGGTATTCTGTAACCTCTGGTAACAACGCTTTTTACCCAGTTGTCTGTAGTAATGTTTTGCCAGGCCTGAGGGTATAAAGCTAAGCGACCCCCGACTGCCTCCAGAGCAGGACAGTCGGGCCTCCTCTCAGGAGTGCTGGAAAGGTTTTCCAGGGGGTGTATCCCTGTCACCTTGGTTTTGCGGACCCCCTCTGCCGCCAGGGTGGCGTCTTCCACCTCTGCCCCCTCCTCTGCCTCTAGAGGGGGCATCACCCTGCGTGCCTGGGAAAGACCCTTGGGGTTTCGAAACCACATTTTCCACCGCGTTGCCCTTTGGGGTACGGTCTGGATGGGGTGGAAAAACGGACTCCGACAGCAGACAGAGTCTTTCCCTCCTGTTCACACCGGGTAAGGGTCTCCTTTACTTTTGGGCCAAAGAGAGTGGCACCATCAAATGGGGCATTAGTAAAGGAAGACTTGAAGGCTTCCGCAAATGAACATAAGCGCATCCAGGATTGTCTTCGAAGAGCAATCGCTGAAGCTGCTGCCCTACTCGATCCTTCGGCTGCGTATGAGATCAGCCTCATGGATGAGTTAACGATGGATGTAAGGGTATTGAGATGTGCTGTAACTTTCTCTGAAACAGCAGCATCTGTAGTACCCTGGAGGGTATCTCCCAACTCTTTGATTAGATCCCTCTGTAGATGTGTAAAGTGGGTCAAATAGTTCAGGGATCGCATAGAAAAAGCCGCTGAACTAAAAATGCGCTTCCTACCTGTCCATAGTCCTAGAATCTTTGTTAGGCGGATGGACAGATGAGGAAGATTCCGACATCTCCTTTTTCGTGCCCGCTGCCACCACCATAGCGTCCACTGGAACTCCTTTTGTCAAATAAGCCTTGTCCTGGGGTGCAGTAATGTATTTATTAGGCTTCCTAGGGACTGGCTCCACCGTGTCAGGAGCCTCCCACGCCCTTCGAGCAATCAGCTCCATTAATTCATCGAAGGGCGGAGTGACCCAGGAGGAGGAAGGGCGAGCACCAAATGCCTTCAGCAAGACTGACTCATCCTCAGAAGGGGGGAGGGACTGCCAGTCACCTCTCTGCTTTAGGATCTCCAAGATGTCAGAGAAGGAGACATCTTCTGAAGGTGACTTTGGGGACCCTTCTGACTCATCCAAGTCAGTATCGGATGTCAAAGATTCTTGTGGAGAATCTAAGTGTCTCCTCTTACACAATCTTTTCCTAGGGACTTCTTCGGGGGGGACATCCGAAGAAGCCTCCGAGGAAGAGGGGGCACCCTCCAGGGGTGGCTGAGACACCGGTGCTCGATGCTTGGATGTGACCGTTGGTGCAGAGGAGGATAACGGTCCTTTATGGGGAGGAGAGGCTGCTTCTACTGATGTGGTTGTCTGGGTAGACAACACCTTCCTCATGAGATCGAAGGCCCCCGGGTCCCGAGTCGAGGTATCTCCCGGTTCCGAAGAAATGGGAAGAATCCCCGAAACAGGCACCAAAGGCATCGACCCAGAGGACGGAGCCGAGTCGATCCGAGCCGAGGCCCCGAGAGGGAGAGTCGGAACCGAAACATCGGTTCGACTCTCGGTCCCTGAACCAAGGATGGATCTTCGGCTCCGAGACTCCGGTACCGGATCCGACGGAGTCGAGGTGAACAGAGCCGACCGAGAAAAGGACGGTTCTGGCACCGAGGGCTCCACAATCAGTAGATCAGCCTCTTCCAGCTCCAAAGACTGGACAGGTCTCGGAGGAGGAACAGATGGAGATAATGGAAGGCCTTCAAGTTTCGACACCAATTGGGTGGAAACCGAGATAAGTTTGGATAAGGCCGTATTCTCCAGTAATTTCTGCACCACGCGGTCAACATCGGTGTCGGCGAGGGGCCTGGAAGAACGGGTCGAAGGAATCGAAGACGGAGCCGACCTCAACAGTGTCGGGGGAGGGAGCTCCATCACCGGTTCCAAGACTCAAGGCTCGGAAACTGACAACAGTTGAACACTCGGCCCCGAAGTCTGTGGAACCGGTGATCCAACTTTAGCTGAAGAGCTCGGAGCCGATGACTTGGGCTCCGACGTCTTTGATTCCTTCGAGGATTTGGATGCCTGGTCTGAAGCATCCAAAGCCTCTTGAAAGGTAGGTTTTAACAAACCCCTATCCATGAGTTTCCTGCGCCTATCTGTCATGACCCTCCCACTGAAAGAATGACAAATAGAGCAGTCTTCTTGCAGATGGAGAGGGCCAAGACAGTAGACGCAGGAACTATGATTGTCAGTAACTGACATCTTTTGCCCACATTGGCAACGCTTAAAACCCGATTTAGCCTTTTCAGACATCTCACTCTAAATAACTGAAAAGTCAAGTCCAGTAAAGAAGTCAAGTCCGGTGAAATTGTCGAATCCAGTAAGGAAGTCAATCCGGTAGTCAAATCCAAGTAAGGGGTGGTAGGCCCCGAGGAGAACTCTAATAAGTTTTAAATAAACTTAACGGAACCGAGAATCCCTCAACCTTACCACACACACACACTATGTCACTAACAAACTTTTTATAATGAAATTACTAAGAAAAATACAAGAATAAATTCTTAATCTTATCTTAGGTGCTCGAGCTCGACCCAGTGATGCGAACGCTGCAGCGGCAAACTAGATCTGAGGTAAAGGCAGAGGGGGATTGTGGGTATTAGGTTGTCTCGAGCTTCTTCTCGATGCAGAGCTTGCAAGCGGCCGACACGGAGCCGAGGATCGGCTCCGAACCCATGTGTAATAACAAACGGCGAGATCGAACACTCTCACATCTGTCTGCAGATGCAATCAATTAATGTTGAGAGCTCTGAGCATTCTTTGCTGAGGTAAAGGCAAAATGTTATGGTACAATGGCAAGCAGTTCAGTGAAAAATAAAGTTGAAATTATGGAAAGGGAATAAGATTTAGTAGCCCCCTCAACAACCTTAATACTTTAATACATTTAATAGAAAAGTGCATATTTTTTATGTTAGCGACTGCACTTTTTAGAGCTAAAAGTTAATGTTCTCTGAAAGCATGCAAGCTGATTTTTCATATCTGGGAGGGGAACAGAGAACAGTCTGTGCAAGTGGGAAAACAGGTTGTAACATCTGCTTTAACACAGGTAACCCTATATTTACATTAGTTAATATTTGTAGGTGCAGCTGTTAAATTGGGGCATTTGTTCCTATAAGGAGGATAAACTTAATTTGTTAAAAATGTGCATCGTTTTGAGTTTTGTTCAAAGTCAATAGGGGACGGGGATGTTCTTAAAATGTATTTAGTTTTGTTTTGTTTGAGGAATTTCATTAAAGTAAAAAGTCTTAAAATGTGTCATGGGTTCAAATGGAAATGAGGACAAACTACTGTATAAAACACTAACTTACCAAATATTGGTGTGTGCATGTAAGACAAAAGTTGGAAATAGGCGCTCAGAAAAACTGTCGTGTAATAGGCAGGAACAATAGCTTTTTATTATAATGGCTACTCAGTCCTTATTTTGTAAAGTAAAAAAAACTTACAGGTATAGACAAAAGAGTCAGAGTACTGAATTATATTAAGAAGTACAAGTGCAAACAGCAATGCTGTATGAGTCACATATGGGAAGAACTAAGCATGTACATTTGATAAAAAAAGGATTTTAGAATGGATATTCAGCAGAATATCTGGTCAAAGGTAAAGGGTCTAGTAATACTGATAGCTTAAGGGATTCCAATACTGACAGAAAAGGCAAAAAGTCAATAATGGTAGAATTTTGGTAGTAAGGGACACTGGCAAGGGAGGAAGATTATGCGGGCATGTATTATATTCTCTTAAAAACTGTTATTATAGAGATTAAGAAACTCTTAGGAGAAATATTCACCTTTTAGCATGGACTATTACTTACAGATGGGGACTGGAACTTGATTTGCAATAGTAAGGATGCATCAGCAGCACCTAGAAAGTAAGATATAACAAAAGAGGGTAGATTTCTGAGGAACGTTAAGAAAATATATTGTATGGAAGATTTGAATTCAGTAGTAAGGACTCAAAACACACTTTACATACTTTACCTTACAAACACAAGGTGCAGGATTTGAGTCTCA
This sequence comes from Protopterus annectens, assembly GCF_019279795.1. Lineage (NCBI taxonomy): Eukaryota > Metazoa > Chordata > Ceratodontiformes > Protopteridae > Protopterus > Protopterus annectens. The sequence goes on along the minus strand of NC_056743.1, from coordinate 847,311,260 downwards.
CAACGGGTAGTTGGCTAGGCTTAAAATGGCCCACAAGGGCAGTTAGCCTAGTATGAACCTTTCTTCCTCTTTCTATTCACCCAGGCACAATAGCTGGGCTAGACTGGATGGAAATTATATATCACAAGAGCAGGAACATTTAATTGTAAGCTTCAACACATGCAATAATTATTTAAGATCTAGATCTTAGAAAAACTTAGAAAAATGCAGGGTAATGAAGTAAGAATTGGTCACCGGTGCTTTCCCAACTACCTGTTAAAAATAGAAGAATTCAAGGAATGGTTAGTGGAAATTATTCTAGAATTACTGGAGAAAATAGAAACTTCTTCAGAAGGGATAACTAGTGAGTGGGATAAAATGAAAATGGAGTTTAAAAATTAGAAATAAAAGAAAATAAGATATGGTTAAGAAGTAATACGAATTACTTAGAGGAGCTGAGAAAGTTGAAAGAGGAATCTCATAGAACAGGAAGAGGAGCAAATGCAGAGTGAAAAAAAAGAAAATAAGGGGGTACTGGATAATAGGAATGAGTTTAGAAAGACTGCTGTTAAGCAACTATTTTTTGAAAACAGCACCAGAACACAAAAACTTTTAGAACAATGACTTAAGCCACAGAAAGTAGAAAAGGTTGTTGCCAAGCCTAGGGAGCCTATCACAAGAAAAATAACTATGTATTAATCATATTTCAAAAATGTTATGAAAATTTGTATAAAGCAGAGGACTATAGAAACTAAGAAAGAGCACAAATGGAAATATTTATGGAAGACTTAACTATGCTAAGGTTAGAGGAAAACAAGGTTCAACAATATTAATACATAAGGTAGGAGGAGATTAAATAAAAATGCTTATGTGTAATCATTCTGCAGGGAAGTCTCCAATAACAGATGGCATTCCTATGCAGGTTTGGAAGGAAGAACGTGATAAAGATCTGAAAGATTTTATTTTAATAGTATTTTAAGAGGAAGAGAAGCACCCATATTTTGAAAAAAAAAGCTGTGAGGGCTGTATTACCTAAAGACGGTAACGACCCATCAGACCCAGTTTCATATAGACCCATTTCAATTTTAAACCATGATTATAAAGTGTATGTGTGTGTGTGTGTGTGTGTGTGTGTGTGTGTGTGTGTGTGTGTGTGTGTGTGTGTGTGTGTGTGTGTGTATATTAGCTAAAGGAATGATAAAGGTGCTGCCAAAATTTATAGATATGGATCTATGTGGTCTTGTAGAAGAAGGTCAAAAATTTGACAACATTAATAGAACAATGGTGATCCACAAGTTATCAGAGTGTAAGGAAATACTGCTGCTGTTGGTGGTTCTTGATGCACAGAAAGCATTTGCATTCCCTGATACAATAAATGTTACTTAGGAGGATATATGAAAGGATTGGAGGCAATTTAAAGCCGGAGGGTTCCTTTCTGATAAGTTGTGTTTAAACAGAAAAACAGGGAGGAGTGTCCTCTTTCCCCTTTATTTGTTTGACATTCAGAACCATTAGCACAGAAAATAAGGGACTCAGAATTTCAAGTATACAACTGGTATGGTAAACAAGAAAAGATGGCTTTATTTGCAATTGATATTATTATGTGCTTTGTAAGCACAGAAAAGAACATGTCAGTGTTGCAGAACATTTTGAGACAGTTTCAGGTCTTTTCAGTTATAAAATTAATGAGGATAAAACAAATGCTCTAAGCCTAAATTATGTATGCACACATGAATTGGTTCAGCAATGTCCATATTTATGGGGACACAATATGATGAAGTATTAATGAGTATGAATTAAAACGACTTCTGTTATGGTAGCTAAAGACGTTTGGGAAGAGATTAAACAAAAGATAATATAAAAACTGAAAAATTGGAAATTCTTGTTTATGGATTTGGATAGTAAGATACAAGCAGTGAAAATGTTATTAGTCCTTTCAGTTTTATATACTGGTGGGGTATATTTTCATCAACCAGAGGAGATGTTTTGGAAAATAATTAACAGAGTTGAAGGAATTTATTTGGCAGGAGAAGAAGGCAAGAGTTAAATGAAATAAGCTGAGCCCCCCAAGAGACCAAGGTGGTTTAGGATTACCTCATTTGAATGAATATTTTAGAGCTACCCAGCTATGGCTCTTATACATAACACAAGAAGAAGGTTATAATTCAAAATGGAAAGGCATGATAATGATGATGGGGGGGGGGGGGCAAGATATAGGAAAGAGTGGGATTATGGATGCAGTTCCTTAAGGAAAATAACAACAATCATGCAAAATATTACATTCATAAACTTGCAGAAAGTATTCTAAGAACAAAGCCAACATGAGAATGAGAAATGAGATTTCGCCAACAGGAATGATTGCGAGTAGGGGTACAGAAAATAGGCAAGAGGGAACTGGAATTTATTGGAGAAAACTGGCAAAGGAACCAAGGCATTGGGAGCAAATAACTAGAGAGGGAAAAGTAACAGACTGCGATGAGGCCAAGAAGTTGTTTGAACTGCAGGTTACAGACTGCCTTTCCTGTCAGGGATTGGTAGAGTATAGAGAAAGAGAAAGGGACAGGAGAGTCTTAACTGAAAGACTTGCTCTGGTAGAGTTTTTACTTGAATCTGGAACAGAAGCCACTGATTAAAAGGATATAATTAATAGGGCATATAAACCATTGCATGATAAAGAAAGGAAAGAGAGACTGGAAAAGCAATGTACAAGGGAATAATGGGAAGACATATGTATAGCTCCCAGGAATGCAACAATATCCAGAAGGTTTAGGATTTTTTGCTTGGAAGTGCTTGCATAGGCATTTTCATAGCTCAAGCAGAATTCACATAATTTTTCCTCGGGTAGGAAACACATGTTGGAGGTATGATGGTAAAGAAAGAGGTAACTGGGAACATGTTTTGGGAGTGCAATGAGTTGAAAGATTTAAAAAAAAATCCCTAGAAAATATTCTGTCAGAAATATTGGAGGAGCAAATGGCTGCAACTAAAAAAATTATTCTTTTGTGCTGGGACAGAAGATCTGAACTTCCTAAACTTAGTAAGGTCTTGTTAAGTTTAATGCTATAAGCAATTGCTAGAAAAATTAAATCAAAATCAAAAGCATCTGAAGTACTGAATACCGTAAAAGAGAAAAAAAGAACTAGAAGTGGAATCTTTATAAAAGCAAAATAGCAAATTACATAGAAATAAAAGGAATATCTGGGAACAATAAAAACTAATGTCTTTCTGCTTTTCCCTGTTAGAAGTCGCCACAGCGGAACTCCAGTTCGCTAATGACTGGCAGTGGATTTTTTACAGTGCTGAGTTGCCAGCCCAATGCCCAACCTTCAAGGAAGGCACACCCATTCATGCATGCATCTACCTGCATGTCTTTAAACGTCACTCGACTGTGGGGAGGACATGCAGACTCCACACAGAAGACGCTCCAGCCGAGAATCGAACAGGAGAACCTCTTGCTGTGAGGCAACAATGCTAACAGCTGCACCACCGCGGCTGTAATATTTGGGAATAATACATACAAAATAATGTTCATGAGGAGGAGTAAGGTTTAGACTCCACACAAAAGGCACTCCAGCCGAGAATCGAATGGGAGGACCTCTTGCTGTGAGGTGACAATGCTAACCGCTGCACCACCTCAGTTGTAATATTTGGGAAGAATACATATAAAATAATGTTCATGAGGAGGAGTGAGGTTTAACTGAAAGCAAGAATTGAGCAATTTATGTAATATTGGACTAAGTCACATTTGTTATAAAGAAAGTAATTGTATATGTAATGATGATGTATGTAAATGAAAAGAAAATATTAATATACCTTTTTTCATTTCTATTAATGTGTGTCTCTGTCTTATGTGATAATTTAATAAAGGTGTTTAAAAAACACTCCCAAGAAAATACAATTGTGTAAATTAAATTACCATAACAGCAGATGTTCGAACAGATCACTCCTGCAGTGCCCATGACCATGTGGGATGTATACTGCCAAATATATCAGATATCTGGCAAGTCTACAAAGCTTCAGGCTTCTTCTTTGTGTACGTATGTATGCCCTTACACAAGAATATGTGGTGATGAAAGGATATATAGGCATGTTGAAACTCAGAGCTTTTTTGCTATAAATAGAGAAGCCTAGAACTCCAAAGTAATAATGTCATGTTATGTAAGATGAACAAAAGTGAAAACAGGGATACCCTACTCCAGCTACGGGAAGTGCAGGGGAAAAGGGGGGTATGGCGGGAAGATTCTAGTACTGCAACAGTGATTTATTTGAACATCTATTGCAGGGGTGGGCAAACTTTTTGATTCGTGGGCCACATTGAGTTCTAACATTTGACAAAGGGGCCGGAACAGGAGCAGATAGATGGCATGCTTTGAAAACATCACCTCATTGGGGGAAAAATACACATCTTGGGATATGGAGAAAACATGTGCTTTAATTTCCAATGAAAATGGAGAAAAGCATTACAATAAAATCTCTGACTTCGAAATGAGTCTTTAAACACTGAAAATCAAATAAATGACCATTTTATTTTAAAGCACTGAAAGTTCTGTTATCCTTCAGGATATCACCATCACTCTCCTCCTGACTGTCTTTTTTTTTCAAAAACGGTAGGAGATGCAGATGTACTTGTCCTGTTCCTTTTATTCAATTTGTTTCCCCAGTGCCAAAAGTCAACAACGACCAGTGCAAGGATGAAACAGTTGCAGCAAGTCAGTCTGTGAAGCGTTATATTTGATCTGCGCGCACTGTTTATTTTAACAACGTGCGTATCACGGAGACACACACATTTTAATGGGAGCAGTGTTGTTGGTCTCCTTTTTTAGCCAGCGCATCAAAGTCTGTTCATCAAGTCCCGTTTTTTGTTGAGAGCTTGCTAGCATAATTAGCGTGCTTTGTGGCAAAGTGACGGCTAATATTATACTCTTTAAAAACCGCCACAGTTTCTTGGCATATCAGGCAAACAGCAGATGATCGGTGTTCAGTGAAAAAATATTTAGTTGTCCACTCCTTATTGAACACTCGACATTCTCTGTCCACTTTCCTTTTCTTGGGTCCGCTCATCTTCATAGAGGGGCGGTGGGTCAAAGGGTAAAGTGCAAACGTGGAGTAATAGGCCTACGCTTCACCTCAACAAAGCCAATATATCTAGAGTGCACCATCTAGTGAGGAAACATCAGAATTGCAGGGGAAATAAAACATTAACAAGGTTAATTTATTAAATTTTTTCAAGTTTGGCGGGCCGAATCAAAACGTTTAACGGGCTGCATGTGGCCCCCGGGCCGTAGTTTGCCCATGCCTGATCTATTGTTATGGTAAGTAAACTCACATAACTGAACTATGCTCTTCATTAGTTCACTGCTGCAGTATCCATATCGGTAAGGGACAACTGCTAATGCTTACGAAGAAAGGGTGGAAAGAAAAGGGCATAATTTGAGTAGTCCTTAGACAATAGCTCTCGTTAACTTTGTCCTAGCTCTTGAAACTCAGTCAAGCTTGTTGTGCTTAGTGAAAGTGTGCATTGAGGACCAAGTAGCTGCCTCAAGAATAGGTATAGAGTCCACCTCTTTCCAAAAAGATTAAGAAATGGCCACAGCTGTGGTAGAGTAAGTTCTGACACTCTGAGGGGGGAATTCTGCTATGGTCTGAGTCGCAAAACTGAAAAGCCTGAGAAAGCTATCTAGAAATGGTTTGCTTAGATACTGGCTGATTTTTTTCTTGCCATCAGTGGAAACAAAAAACTGGTTACCTTTTCTAAAATCTTTCATCTTGTCGAAGTAAAACCTTAACTTACAGCTTTGTGAAGACTGGCCGGTCATTGTATCATGGTCATTCTGCAACCCAAACAGCTGAAGGCTACTGCAACAGTCACAATGGTACGTAAACAATGAAATGGAGAATGTTTTTGAGCAGATATGCAGTAAAACTACAAGGAAAATCTCTTTCACACACATCCAAAACAGACATTATTATAATTTTTTTTTAAAAAAAGATAAACAGTTTGCCTTAAAAGAATGAAATATAACATAATTCATTACTTAATATGACATACTATCAGAGAGGCAGCATGGAGGTTAACTCAAATTCAGCACTATTACAGCAATCCTGTGTCTCACCAATGTCATTCTAAGTAATGCAGAACAAGGCAAACTGACTGGAATCATGTCTATAGATCTAAAGAGAGCATTTCAGAATGTTGTTCACAACCTACTTCTGGCAAAATTAAAACAAAATGCAAATACTCTGAGGTATGTTCAGGAATGAAATGGAGAATGTTTTTGAACAGATATGTAGTAAAACTACAAAGAAAATCTCTTTCACATGCATCCAAAACAGGCATTATTATAATTAAAAAAAATAGTTTGTCTTAAAAGATTGAAATATAACATAATTCATTACTTAATATGGCATACTATCAAAGAGGTAACATGGAGGTTAACTCAAATTCAGCACTATTACAGCAATCCTGTCTCTCACCAATGTCAATCTTAAGTAATGCAGAACAAGGCAAACTGACTGGAATCAAGTTTATAGATCTAAAAAGAGCATTTGAAAATGTTGCTCACAACCTACTTCTGGCAAAATTTAAAAAAAATGCAAATACTCTACTGAGGTGTATGTTCAGGATTTCCCAGTTACCTAAAAAACAGAATCTTCAAAATCAGTGGCACAGATATCCCATCATCTCCCTTACACCAAAGCTCTGACATACCACAAGAGGTGTATAGGACCTACTGTTATTTTAATCTATATATCTATCAACATTCTCCCAACGGACATCACTGATGATATGGTAATCATTAGATATGCCAAATCATACCTATAGTATTTATTTTTGATTATCTTTAGCAACTTTTTATATCTTCTTTTCTATCACATCCATACTGCTTATTTTATTACAATCCCAAAGTTTTTCCTCTGCATCCAGTCCCTTTAACTCGTTCTTTAGTGTTTGTCCCAGTTTCATTAAATGCATCCAATTAACACATCATGAAGTCTTATCATCCCTTTAGTCAACACATCAGGAATGAAAATGTTCAAAAGTACTACTTCCTCCACTTTACTGCATACTTGCTTGTTTGTTTGTTTGTGTCTTTCGGCTTTTACTGGTTAGGGGTCGCCACAGCGGAACTCCGGTCCGCTAGTGATTGGCAGTAGATTTTTACGTACTGGCTTGCCGGGCCTAACACACAACCTTCAATGAAGGAAAGCCCATTCACGCATGTCGACACACAGAAGATGCTCTGAGAATCGAACGGGCAACGTCTAACTGTGAGGTGACAACGCTACCTCAGCACCACCACCGCAGCATACTAATTCATATTTATTTTCCACCTGAACAAGCGAGGCCTTTCCCTCTCAGTTCCACCACTCTGTGAAACTGCATTGTCTGAAGTCATATTTTCCAATTAAATATGTAGAAATCTCCAATCTACTTCACATAGTTAAAATTTAACATTATTTCTACCCTTTCATTTCTTTCCACTAGACCCACATTCTCCACCACATACTCCATACACAAATATCAAACATCATAGACATCTTCCATTATTTTCACCTTTAAGTACTATTTGATACTTTGCCAAAAATGTTGCCTCTTAGTTTGTTGCCCTCCAGCCTTAAACTCCAACAGATTTTGTCAGCTTCTTACATTACTTAGTAAGGGATTCCATACTTTAACCTGGTAAAATTCAAGTATTGCTACTTCTTAAAAATGATTACCTCAAGCTGATGCTGGAACAGAAAAATTCTGTCGACTGAGAAATGCGGGTAGAGGGTACCAGTTAGACAACAGGCTTATAAGGGCCTCTTGTCAATGTATACAGCAGTTTGAATGTGGCACTAAGCTACAAATACTTTTTTTTTACAGCTAGTAAACTCAGTTATGTTTTTTTAAAGAAATACAGTGGTCATCTTGAAACTTACAAGTAGCAGCAAACGTCAATGCCCAGTGAAGGTTTTTAATTCTTTTTCCAACAACTCAGTGAAAAGGTTTATGAAATTACTGGAGCCAAATGGAAATGTAGGGAGAAACAAAGTGTTAATAAACTTAGTATAAGAGTTAAAAATGCCTAATTTAGTACAGATCACTTAATGTTTAATCAACTTTTATCTTTGCAGGAATCTTATTCTTCAAAATTAAGGCAATTTTCAAATCTAACACCAACATATTTGTAAGACCATTCTAGTGCAATGGAGTGACCAATCAGAGAAGATGTACACAATGTAGAGCCAAACATTTTCCTTACATTTCTGAAGCATAAACTTGATTGGCAGTATTAAGATACAGTTCAGAATTCATCCCACATGCCAGGTTACAAAATCCTTGGTCAAGCCCACTTTGAATATCTTACTAGAGTTACCTAAAGCAATGAGAGTAGAGTAATCTGCATAAGATATTTGAAATCTACTACAGTAACTCTACATGCTTGCAGGAAACAAGTCAGGACCCAAGACTGAGACCTAAAGGATAACTCCTAAAAGGATAATAGTATAACAAGGTATAATCCCAATTGACTCTGTTCTGCCCACCATCCAAGTAACACTATAATCACATGACAGAGGAAGTATAAAGCTATAGCCAGACAGGAAGCTAATCAGAAGTGAGTGGCTTATTATACTGAAAACCAGCTTGACCCTCAATAACAGTTTCCTACCATACTAAGATACAGCAAATAAAGCAGTAAATGCCATAAACCCTTTCTTTCAGAACCCATCCCGAGAAGTAAGTAGAGTCTAAAGACTTGAAACTGTTTATGGATCACACATATCCCAGCCTCTCCTAAATGTATTTAACTTTAGTCTTTTCAGATGCTGCACACATGAAACTTGGAAAACAACCATAGCTGTCCCCTCAACAAGGGTTGCCTGATACTGGGAGAACAACCACAGCTGTCCTCCTCCACAAGGACAGTCCTTTCAAAAGCCAAAAGCACAGTGTCAATGGGGCCAGATGGCATCCCAGGCTACATCTTGCATGAACTACAGAACGAACTAACCCCCCACCTAAACACACTGTTCAACCTCAGCCTTTCCACAGGCTACGTGCCCATAGAATGGCGCACAGCAACGGTAATTCCGCTCCACAAAGGAGGGGCCAAAACTGAACCTGGTAACTATCGCCCCATAAGCCTGACTAGCCTGGTCTTCAAGGCTATGGAGCGCATCATCGTGGAACTCATTACCAAAGACATTGGGAACCTCCAAACACTTAACCCGACCCAGTTCGGCTTTGTTAAGGGCAGATCATGCCTACTAAACCTGGTTGACTTCTTCGAGACAGTCACCAAGGCCATAGATGAGGGAAGGTAGTTCACACAGCCTACATTGACCTCGCCAAGGCTTTTGACACCATTCCCCACTCGGGAATTATAGAAAAACTCACCAGCCTGAACATAAACCCCTATGTCACGAGATGGGTTGCCAACTGGCTTATAGACAGAACTCACACGGTAAGAATAGCAGGCTCCAGGTCCGACTCTAAACCAGTTACATGTGGTGTCCCACAAGGCTCGGACCTTGGACCGCTACTGTTCGGCATATACTTCTCAGAAGTACAGGCAAACACAGGAGGACTATGGCTAACCAAGTTCGCCGACGACTGCAAACTGGGAGCCATAACTGACTCTCCGGCTGACACAGACATTCTCCAAAAGGGCCTTACTGAGACAGACACCTGGTGTCAAAGTCATGGTCTCAAGCTAAATGCCAAAAAATGCATAGTCATCCCGTTTGGGAAAAACAAAACACCCATGAATTACTACATAGGTGGCAGCCCCCTTAATACAGAAGAGGTAATAAGAGATCTGGGGACCCAGGTAGATAGTAATCTCTCCTTTGACAATCATATTGCCAAAGTAGTTAGGAAATCCTTCTATGTAGCCCATCTAATTACTAAAGGGTTTGCATCTAGAAATAAAGAGGTTATAGTGCCCCTCTACTCGTCACTCATCAGACCCATCATAGAGTACAATGCCCCGTTTGGGATGTACCTCACAAAACACTTCCAACAGCTGGAAAGACCACAAAAGTACCTCACCAAGAGGATTATTGGTCTCAAACATATGTCCTATGCAGCCTGACTGGAAAAACTCCAGCTGTACTCAGTGGCATATCGCTTACTCAGAGGTGATCTCTGCCTGACTTACAAAGCCATGTCTAACTCAGAATTGATGGACATTCTCCACCTAAAGAAATCCAAGTCACTGTGAGCCACTCACTCTAGTGAGCTAAACCTCGCCACAACAATAAATAGAACATGCTGGAGGGATAGATTCCTGTCACAGAGACTCCCCATGCTTTGGAACAAAATTCCTAACTACATTAGGCTGAGCCCCTCACTAACACTCTTCAAGAGAAACCTTGACGAGTGGATGAGTAACAGAAAATACACCCCTGGGATCACTTCATTGGCTCTTCCTGACAGAGGCTCTGTTAATTAATGAATGGGGTGGCGAAAGCTTACACACTCTGGCTAGGCTTATAAATGCCCTCGGGCAGATAGCCTAGTACCTACCTATGAACAAACTCCAGTAGCTAAAGGCCGATCAGCCTCACTGGCATTATTTGAAAAGCTATGGAGCACATTACCACTGGACTAGTTAATAACGGCATAGGTGACCTTCAGACCATCAACACCAATTAATTTACATTTGTGAATTTTTACATGGTCTCAGAAACTTTAGCAGAGGGCTAGACTGTCCATACTACCTACCTCGACCTTGCTAAAGCCTTTCACAATTTCCTAAAAATGTATCATAAGCAAAATCTCTGACCTCACCATTAACCCTTCCATTATAGTCTGGGTGGCTAACTGACTTAAAGAACAAATTCACGAAGTTTGTGCAGTTTTTAGCCATACAAACATTTCTAAGGCATCCAGCAGGGTGCAGTCTTGAGTCCCTAGCTGTTTAGCATTTACTTCTCAAATGTAAAAGCAGGCATCCAAAATCAGTGGATAAAAGTTTGTGGATGACTGCAAACTGAGTGCTGCTGTCAGTTCACCACATGATATCCAAAGTCTTCCTCACGGTCTACATCAGACTATGCTTGGTGTGCTGGCCAAGGACTCACCCTTAATGTTAAGAGGTACAACACAGTTACTTTCAATAAGATTCCTATCCTTTCTTCTTACCATATCACTGATGTTGCTCTTAAAACAGACCCTACTAATAGGGACTTAGGTATTCATGTTGACTATAATCTCTCTTTTGACCACCATGACAGAACTACAGTCAGAAAGTCCTTCTGCCTCAAACAGCTTATCTGCTTCCCATCTATTCTAGATTCAAAGATGTTCTTGTCTTCCTTTATTTCTCTTCCTGTCCATACCCATGATACAATACAATGACCCCCTTTGGAAGGGTCTATATTATGTAATCGAAGAGACACTTCTTCGAATACATAATAATCGACACCAAAAGACCGAAATCCCAAAACCGCGAACGGCCACATCCGCAAATTTTTTCCTAGGGAAAATATTTGCGGGGCCATAAACACAACACGCACACTTCAAATCTAATTTAATTGGGGGCTTCACCCCCACCCACCCCAACTAAATATAACTACTCCAAGATCACTCTACGTTGGGGAAAAGGGTAAACCCTGGGAACGGCCAACTGAATTTATTCCCTAGGAAAGAATTTGCGGACATGGCCATTCGTGGTTTTGGGATTTCGGTCTTTTGGTGTTGATTATTACGTATTCAAAGAAGTGTCTCTTTGATTACAAAATATAGACCCCTTTGGAATGTACCTTTCTAAGCTCCATGTACATCTTGAAAGACCCCAAAGACTCTTAACTACAAAAATCTCTGTTTAACATCACTTAAACTACCTGACAGAGTAAAATCTCTCAACTCAGTCTCTGTCATGCTCCTTAACGGCAATCTTTGCCTAGTATTTTGTGCTACAAAATACCCCTTATTTTAAGACCCTCATTACCTTTAAAGATCAAATGGCTCAAATAATACCTGCTTCAAGGACATAAACCTCCACTGTAAGATAAGCAATACTTGCTAGCATAATAGGTTTCTTACTCAAAGCATTCCACAACTTTGGGCTAGACTCCTTCTGCACATGAAACAAAGTGCCTCCCTGGAAACCTTTAAAGCAAACCTTGAGACCTAAATGATTAACTATAAAGTTATGCCTGGCATCAATGCTAATGACCTTCTATCTAGTTCGAAGTAGTCTAGCCTTATCATAGGTTCATAAGTTAATAGGCAAATACTAGGCTAGCTGCCTTTGATAGCTATTTTAAGCCTAGTTAACTTCCCTTTTTTGAGCTTAAATTAATCTATCACATTTAGAGACTAGCCTTACCAATTCCATGGTTGATAATTATATATTACCCCTAATAAGAATAACTGGGATCATACCACAGATAATTTGAGAGTACACATACAAGGCATAAATCATTTATGACTTGCCGCAGTTCTGTGGTAAAATTTCTGTTTTCTATCCACAATTCCAAGTTGCACTTGAATAACGAAAGGGATGAACTTTGTTTTATGCAGATGGGGACCCTGTTCCAGAGCAGTGATATCCTATGCAAGATACACCCATCTCTCAAAACTGTTCTGTTGATGCTGCAGAAGAAGTTTTTATCCCCAAACCGAGTATTTCTAGTGCCATTTGACTTGCTGATGTGTAGTAAATCCATCCGTATTAGGTTGGAGGATGCCTTGCATGCCTAACATAGGTCACCTCTTAGCAGTCTGTAGGATATTGAGTACAGTGACAGGGCTTTGGGTCTGTCTATATGGGACATGTTGTTTAGGCCTTGTATCCTCATAGTAAGGTATCTCTATCAGCATTCCAGTTGCTGCTTGTGTCAAAGGGGCATTATACTCAATGACTGATCTAAAGAAGGCTGACTAAAGGGGGGGGGGGCGATGAAATCCTTAGATCTACACACAATTGCTTTGTTTATAAGTTGTATAATACAGAAGGACTTTCTTACAACAATGGACACATGCTGGTCAAAAGTTAGGTCGTTGTTCACATATGTTCCCAAATCTTGAAGAACTGATTCAATTCACATGGGTGTATTGTTAAGGTGGCAATTCACTGGATAGATGACTTCCCAAAGGATACAATAATGCATTTTTTGGCATTTAGTTTCAGTCCACGATTTTGGCACCAGTTACTTATCTGGGACAAACCTTCCTGAACTATGGCTAAGTCACTTGGGGACTCAATCACTGCTCCAAGCTTGCAGTCATCTGCAAATTAGTCAGCCAGAGCTCGTTGGTATTTCTTTTACTTCAGAAACATAGATGCCAAACAAGACAGGTGCAAGCACAGAACCCTGGTTGACTCCACTGGTGACTGTTTTCTTTATGGAGGTAACTTCTGTGTCCTACCTGTGAGCCAGATGACAATCCAGCAGGTGACATTGGGGTTTATTCCCAGTTTATTTTGCTTTTTTACTGTGCTTGAGTGGGAATTATATTAAAAGCTTTAGCCAGGTCGAGGAATGCGGTGTGTACCATTTTTGCCTTCATCCATTGCTTGGTGAGCTTTTCAAAAAAAATCCACTAGGCTGAGTAAACATGATCTGTCCTTGATGAATCCAAATTTTGATGGGTCCAGTGGTTGGAGATTCTCTATGTCCTGATTGATTAGTTCCATAATTAGACTTTCCATGGTTTTGCATATAAGGCTGGTCAAACTTACTGCTCTGTAACTACCTGGGTCTGTGAAAGATTCTCCCTTATGCAGGGGAATCACTGCAGCTAATCTCCATTCACTTGGTAGAAAACCTGTATGGAGGCAAAGACTGAACAGTGCTGCTAGGTGTGTGGTTAAATCGTGCTTCATTATTATTTATAATGCATCTAGGGATATTGTCAGGACCCATCAATGCAGTATTTTTAGCTTTTGATAGCACATTTAGAACTTGGTCTTGTGTGATAGCTGGAGGTAAGCTAGTTTCAGATGTATCTCGAGGGAAAGACAGAAGGGAGAGACGGATAAAGTTAGAGCTAAATTTATCAGACAGTAGGTTTGCTATATCTTCAACCTCAGTGTAAGTAACATCGTTCGCAATCAGTTAAACACATTGCTGCAGTGTGCTTCTGAGATTACAAACATAACTAAAAAAATGTCTTGTTATTGTCTTTGGCTTTGGTGGTTAGCTTAGCCTCAAGCTCCTGAATAGTTTTTTTTTTTTTTAAATCGTGACAATGACTGTAACATTCTGAGAATTACTCTTCTTACTTTCGGTAAAAATTATTTTCCTTTTATTTTAAAGCTTGTAGATATTATGATTCCACTATGTGGGTTTGTTTCCGGGATTTGCCTTGAATTTGTTCCTACTGGGTACAGCTGCATCTATGCAGCTGTTTACATGCTGGCATACTGTGGTGATGTACATGTCTGCATATTGAGTGGAGTTAACTGGGTTTTGTGGAGATTTGAAGCTTGCCAATGTATCACTTAGGTAGCTTGTCTTAAAGAATTTCTAAAGGTACCTTGGGTGGAAGGAATCTCTGGTTTCAATTTTATTTAGAAGGAGACTGCTTTATGGTCAGACCTAACAAGTGACAAAGATTTGCAAGGGACAGTGCAAGACACTCCCATATTAGTAAGGACAAGATACAAGATTTATTCCTCCTAGTGGGTACTGTAACTAATTGTTCCAGGACATTTGTATTGACAAAGTCCAGGCATCTCTGTGCTAATGCAATACTGGTGGTGTAGTTTCCCAGTTTATAGTCGGATAATTTAGATTACCTAGGAAGATGGTTTGGGTTTAATACTGATTCAAGTTCCTGTAGATATGCATTGTGGCTTTCTTGTGTCATAGAGGGAGTTCTATAACTACCTAATATATGGTACAGGACCTTTCTGATGGTTATGCATCATGCTGCTTTACCAGCCTTGATGTGAGTCTCTTCTGGATGAAGATTGAGATACCTCCACCTTTTTTTCTTTCCTGCACAGTATGTGTGGAGGGCATTAAGGCCCTGTGCAGCCGGAATGCTCTGCTCCGTTTTAAACCATGTCTCAGTCACTACACAGATGTCAACATCCTCCAGTGAGAAAAGGGCTTGTAGAGAGTGGAGTTTCTTGTTAGGCTCCTATCATTAATTAGTAACAACTTCATATTCTTCTTTGCTTGTTTCATTATGTTGGTAGGTTTATCAGGTTGGCATTACCTAAAAAGGCACTATGGGGGTGGACAATGTCTTTGCCAGTAATCAAAAGCTGAGAGGGGACAGATGCAGGCCATCCCCGACGAAGCAGCATGTCAGTCGATCATATCCTCTTAGGTTGACAAATATTTGACTCACTTTGAACAACACCAAAAACTAAGCCAATTATTGAAGTCAATTATTTTTTGCCATATTGCGGCATCATCCTTGGAAAAGGTGGAAAACTGCTCAATGCTAAGCACATACATGCCTTGAAAACATAGTCTGAGAGCTCCATCATGTCTCTCTTTGTATAGTTCAGGGAGGTACACTTCAAGTCACTGACATTGGTATGAATTATGACAGAATCATGCTGGTACTTATTATTCAAGGGCATGAGTGCATGCATGATCTGACAGATCCTGACACTAGACAGGCAACTAACCATCATTTTTTCCCTGCTCAACCTGGTAAGAGGCATATCTGTATGTCTTATAATGTCTTATAATGGAGTCACCTATAACAAGAATGTTTGTTTGGAGTGATGCCTACCTTACGGGCTCAGCATCTGTGACTCTGGAATGCCTTGTGTTATGTGAGGATGTGGGCTTAACTTGCTGAGTGTGCTTTTTGCCTATGTTGTGTTTTGGAGGTCCTTGAGCTTTAGGGAAGTTAATGTTTAGAAACTCAGCATATGATGGATTGTATGTATTGATAGCCTTGAAGAGGTGTGATGTGAGATGTACTGCTGACAATTTTGGTGTCTGAATTTACTGTAGGTGACATTTTTGCCTGCAAGAGTATTATTTATATATATATATATATATATATATATATATATATATATATATATATGGGTCTACTTGAAATAACCGAACCGACACAACGGACACGCAGAAGACCGAGACAAAAGGACCGACAAGCAAGTTGATCGAAAAGGTGATTTGCCGACAGCCAAAAGACTGACAAGGGCAACGTGTGAGCGCAACTCGGTAAGTGTGCGATAGTGACGGATTTAGGAGCAGTCAGGTAAGTGTGCGATATTGAGGGATTTTGGGTTAGGGTGTGGGAAAAGTGAGTGTGCGGTAGTGTCGGAGTTAGGGATTTTGGGTTAGGGTTCGGGTAAGGTAAGTGTGTGATACTGACGGACTGTAGTTTAGGGACGGGTTAAGTGAGTTAGGTTTAGAGTGCAGGTAGGGTGAGTGTGCGATAGTGACGGGCTTTATGTTTTAGGGTGGGTTAAGTGAGTTAGGGTTAGGGTGCAGGTAGGTTAAGTGTGCGACAGTGACAGTCTTTAGGGTTAGGGGTGGGTTAAGTGAGTTAGGGTTAGGGTGCGGGTAGGGTAAGTGTGCGGTAGTGTCGGACCTTAGGGTTAGGGTTTGGGTTAAGGTTAGTGGATATGTCATTGTGTGTAATGTGTAGTTTACGTTTGTTGTGTCAGTGTAATGGTGTTCGGTTTTGTGAGTTGTCGGTGTTCTGTGTTTTCGGTTATTTGGGGTCGGTGTTTTGTGTGTCGGTTCGGTTATTTAAAGTAGACCCATATATAGATATATATATATATATATATATATATATATATATATATATATATACACACATCTCTTGCACTCTCTGTTATGATGTTTTGAATAACAAATGATTGTCAGACAGCATGAGACAATTCTTACATCGTTTCAAGTTACCCATTTTAAATAGGCTGGCTGCAGAAGTTGAGAAGAAGTGCTGGTCCATGATACAGACTCTGGGGGCAGGGTTAACAATAACTGGTTGGAGTTCGGACTTAGGATAACGTTTGGGTGGACTTGCTGCTAGCACTTATTTAAAGTTCAGTACAAAACAACTAGCCTGGAAAACTTCTTCTGCTGCCAGCAGCAACCAGTAAACTAATTACAGAAAAAAATCACTAATTTAATAACAAAATCAGTACAAGCAGTATCAGTGCAATCATTACAAGGGTAATGTAGCTAAGCTTCTAAATCATTCTCTAGCTCTAAGCTTAGTATAAACTTATGAATCTATGAATCTACAACACTGCAGCAAAGAGGTTAAGCAAAGATACAGGTCTGAGGAGAAGAGGCTCCTCCAGAAAGAAAGTCCACAGAAGACAGTGCCACATATGCTGTGATCAGAAATGGGCTAATATAATGACCCTGGACTCAATTTGTCTATCTGCAAAAAATTAAACAGCCTGAGGAATGTGGCTACTGATCTACCAGAGCACCTTGGGAAGTCTGCCTGAAAGGAGGGACGAGAAGAAAATGGCTGTTGCACTTAAGAGTTGGCGGGGGATGCAATCAGGTCACAGCACAGGTTGCCAAAGCAGTAAAAAATCATGTTTGAGGCTAACTGACTTAAGGACCACATGTAAGGCATCATCAAACAGTGACTAAGCTTGCTCAAAATAGTGTTGGCCTACCTTAGGATATGAACAGATATGAGAAAGCAATGAGTTGATCTGGCCCATTTCCATAACCTTGTGGCATCCCAACACAGAGGGTAGGAATGGATTTCCAGCTTTGTTTTATGTACTATATCACCATTACCCTGTCAGAATGGATGGTAATTGCAACCTGGAGAAGGAGGTCCTAAAGTGCCTGTAACGACTAGAAAACTTCCTTCATCTCCAGTACATAAGACCCTCTTGATCTGACCATGGCTCTTGGACCACGTGCCCTAAACAAAACATTGTGCCTCCATCCAAGGGCAGAAGTATCTATGGCAAATGTGATAGTAAGAAGAAGATGAACAAAGAGTCAGACCTGAGAATGGATTTGTGTGCATGTCTACAAGTGAATGCACTAACAGCACACCTGAGAAATGTAAATAGGGTTAGATACTGGGTATGGCTTTTGTAAATACTCTACTTTTAAATGCTCACTGAAGTACCTTCATGTGGTATTTGGTGAAGATAACTAAAAATATGGAGGCTGACGTCACCCCAACTCTTTGAGGCATAAGCCCATCAAAGTTACTAGAAGAAAAAGTAGAGTGGACAGCTGACTGGAGAGATAAAATTCTGTCCAGAGGAGAGTGGATAAACAGGTCATTAAGTTTAGGTGGCAAAATATATATATCTGGGTTTGTGGTGGCTTCAGCAGGGGCATCACAATGTTCTCTGATATTCCTATGGACAGAAACAGATGCAGCAAGTAGTCTTGTTCTTGAATTAATTACTCTTAGTGCTTTGCGTGTGCAGCTAGGAGACAGCTGCCCAAATAAGAAAATACTCTAATTCTCCACAGTCTGAGGCGAGCTGTGATAATAGACATATATTGAGTTGAGACTATATGGGAAGGCTCCAAACTGATAATAACAAGACCCTACCCAGATGTGAGGGGACATCCAGGATGCTGCTGTTAGTTGTTGTGAAGGCAGGCATCCCAGAGATCCAAAACTCCAGTCACTCTTTACAAGTACGGAATGGTTGGCTATATTATGACTAATAGGAATGTGGGTTTTGCTAGTACTGATTAGGCCATTTAAATCCTGAATTCTTGGCACCAAAATAACCTTGAATAAATTCCAGACCCTTTTTGAGTCTGGTGGGACCTCTCGGAGAGTTCTTTTTCCTAACAGGTTTGCAACTTTGACACTGACTATGTCCTTCTGACAGAGTCGGGCATTAGGAAGGGGAAGAGATATTGGTCTCGGGAGGAAAAAAATGGAATAGTGCAGCCTCTGGATATTATCTCCCTTATCCATCTTCCTCTGTGATGGCCTCCCATGTAAGAAGATGGAAGGTGAACAAATCCCTGACAGCTTCTACAGGGGGACAGTTGGACAACTTCACAGTCATTCTGTAGTGGCTAACTAAGAAGGGCTATGAAATCCCTGTGGACCACCTCTGACTCTAGGATGGCAGCCATTTTGGACAGCCTTGAGGCCATGGAGATTTCTGTCTAACTGCTGCTTAAAAAGTTGCTGTTAATCTTATTTAATCATAAGTTCTAGGCACACTTTTGAATCCTTGAAAAGTTCCTTGGCTGAGTGGAGAACATCAATATGCATTTTGCCTTCCTACTCACTCTTCTGTGGTTTACCTATTTTTATTTATTGCATTTATTTATTGCATTTGTTTACCGGGAAAGTCCATTAGGCCAGAAATGAGCCCATTTTCAGTGGAGGCCCGGGGAGAAACGCTCCACATGTAATTACATAAAAAAGAACATATAATACAGAATATATCAGGTAGAGGGAATACATTAGATAAGTAAATAACAGCATCCAATAATATGGCAAGAATTACATACAGTAGTGTGGTAATAACATTATATAACTTGGTAATATCAGTAAAGAATTGCTAAACTCATGGTAGAAGTATAGAAATAGAAGGTTTATATGGTAGGTAAGATTGTTAGCTGAGAGAGGAGATTGTATAAAGGAAAAAGAAGGAAGCAGAAGGCTTAGAGTAGGGATGGCACTGGCTAAGTGTCAGCAGAGGCAGTTGATGTAATAGAGGGAAGGGAAAAAAGCCTTGGTGTAGAGATAAGATGAGTAGGATTTAGGGAGGGGTCAGGTAATGGAATTGTGATTAAGGGAGCAGGTGTATATCCAATGTGAGGAGAGGTGAAGTTTAAGGGAGTTTTTAAAAGCAGTGGAGCTACTGATAGTTCTTATTGAAGGAGGGAGATTATTCCAAAGCTTGGAGACAGTGAAAGAATAACGCATTTGACCTGCTGAGAGCTTAGGTTTATCAATTAGGATGGTACATGGTCAAGATGTCAGTGAGGGCTGGGCAGGTTGCTGGGAAGTAAATAAGTTTATGGGCAGTAGTTAGTTGTAGATATGTGAGGTAATGGGGGAATTTTAGCCAATTAAGTTGTTGTAGTGTGGAACAGTGGTGAGAGGAGAATTTAGCATTTGTAGCAAACTTGGCAACTTTGTTGCAGCATGAATTGAGTTTAGTTTTCAGGGAGGACTGAATATTGGTCAGGATGGGGGCGCCATATAGGAGAGTAGGAAGCAGGAATGAGGAGGCAAGAGCTTTTTTTGCAGAGAAGCTGAGAAAGTAGTTGTGCCTATAGGGGGCACCTAGCTTTTGATGTTTTTTTTTTTATGTTGTTATGGATATGAAAGTCAAAAGTTAAATTATCGTCAATGATGACATTGAGCAGTTTGGTACTGAGAACAACTTTAATGACAGTATTGTTTTGGGAATGAACTGAAAATTCAGACTTGTCAACTGGGCTAGATTTTTTTGGGGTAAATATTAAGAGTTTTGATTCAGTTGAGGTGAATGCCTTTTGGGTAAGCTGCTGCAATGTAGAGGCAGATTTAGAAGAGCAGACAATGGTAGAATCATCTGCATATTGGATTACACTAATGTGGGTAAGAGTTGTATGAAAGTCATTGATGAATATACTAAATAAAAGGGAACCCAGTATGGAACCCTGGGGTACTCCTGTATTAGTGTTGGTGAAAGGAGAGGAGCAGCGCTGACATATGGTAGCTTGTTGTCTATAACTGAGATAGTTGGAAAACCACTGAAGGGTGGAGGGAGAGGTGCCAAGGTTAGAGAGTTTAGTAAGCAGAAGGGAGTGGGAAACTGTGTTGAATGCCTCTGAAAGATCGAGGAAGAGTGTGGAGACTATGGACCCATCATCCCTGGCTCTATTAAAAGTGTCCAGGAAGGAAATGAGAGCAGTGTTAGTACTATGTCCTGGCCTAAAGCCACATTGAGTGGAGGAAAGGAGGTGTTTTTTAGTCATGTGGCTAAGGAGTTGAGTGTGAATGCACTTCTCTAGTATTTTTGAGATGGGAGAGAGAATGGCAATGGGCTTGAAGTTAGGAATGTCAGAGTTATTGCCGCCTTTGTGAAGTGGGAGGACATATGCCTTTTTCCAGACATCAGGTACACAGGATTCCTGAATGGACCTGTTAAGGAGAATGCTGATGGGGTATGCAATAGAGGAGGCAGATAGTTGTAAGAATTCTGCAGGTAGGTCATCTGGGGCATTGCTGCATGGTTTTAGTTAGTGAAGGAGCTTTTGTATGGTGGAGGTAGGCATGGGGGACAGTGAGAATGTGGGCAATGTAGGTGATGTGGTATGCAGTGTAGTGGGGTTTGGTTGGTTAGTGATGTGTGGGAAGGTGGTAGTAAGCTTAGCAATAGTGTCAATGAAATAAGAATTAAAGAGAGAGGCTAACTCATTGGGTGTTTTTTTCTGGATCAGGGCATGGATTACGGATGGTCGCAGGATGGAGTAAGGAGTTGATTGCTCCCCAAAATTTCTTGGGGTTATGATTATGTTGGTTTTGGAAGCTTTGGAAGTAATCTTTTTTTGTTTTTGGGAACTAATCATTTGGCCTGATTGCGAAGTTGTTTGTATTGGATGAAGGTAGCAGGAGTTTTGTTTTTTAGACAGGCTTTCCAGGCGTTATCCCTAGAGGACATAATTTGCTTTGTTGACTTAGCGAGCCAGTTGGCATGTTTTGTCTTGACTCTTTTTAGGCGGAGAGGGGGAAGATTATTTAGGATAGTCAGAAATGTAGTAATGAAAAATTCTACAGCTTCATTAAGAGGGAGAGATTTTAGTGGATTCCAGTTAGTATTTTGCAAAATATCATTAAGAGTATTTGGGGAGAATTGTGACAAGTTCCGGGTGTATTTATATGTTCCAGGTGTATCTATATTGGTGTTTATTAGGTAGAGTGGTGGGTTTACGTATTATGAATGCTGGAGAGTGGTCACTTATACTGTCTGCAAGAGTACCAGAGGTGGATATGTTATCAGGGTCAGAAACCATGATCCAATCCAAGACTGAACCTTTCTTATTCTTAATGTCAGGTCTGGTAATATCAGAAATAAGCTGGGTATAGATGTGAAGGTTGATGTCTAAGGAGTGATTTTTATTGGACATGTCTAACGAATTAATATTTACATCGCCTAGGATTAGTGTTTCATTTTTTATGTTATTGGTAGTCCAAACAAGGATGCCTTCAAAAATGGGAAAATTGTTTCCTGGGCGACTGTATACGACTATAATGCATAGGTTTTTATGGTTATTCGGTTTGAAATAGGTGATAAGTAATTCTGCGGTAGAGAAGGAGGGAATGGGCTTAGAATATGTATGGAATTACTGAAAATGTACTTGGATATAATAAGGCGATGCCTCCGCCTTTTTTGTGGAGTCTATCGGTTCTGAGGCAAGAATAGTTTGTGGGAAGGAATTCAGAATCCTTTATGTATGGTTTTATCCAAGTCTCAGTTATGGCTAAGAAGTCTGGTTTATACTGAATTAACCATGCATGTAGTAGGTGGGTTTTGTTTCTAATACTCTGAATGTTGATGGTGGTGAAATTGGGGGATTCTGTTGAGTTAGGGGCATTATAAGATGAAGAAGAAGGACCAGGGTTAGGGTGGATGTCACCACACTGTACTAGGTTAGGATAATTAGGAAACATTTTTGGATAAAGCTTCCTTTTTGGATCCCTGACATGGTTTTGTACAAGGTCACTAGGAATTTTTTATTGTGTGGAGAGGATTGTTGGTCTCCTGTGTAGAATTATATTAGAGGCATATAGACTAGAGCAGACTGACGAGTAGCTGAAGGATATGACATTGTAGGTAGATGTTGTTGATGTAGGTTTGGGGGTATACATCTTGGTTGAAGTGATGAGAGTTGTAGAAGGAGAGAGAGGTACATGGAGAATAAAAGGAGAAGGATGTGCATAACGGGCATGACTGTGAGGAGTGGTGTACACTGCTTAGATATATGGAGCTTATGGGAAAAATGTAGATGGGTTTTAACAAAAAGTAGAGGTAGGAGTGTAGGGTAACAGAAGTGAGGGAGGGGCAAGGTGGTTAGGTATAGGAAAGTAGGAGTGGAAGGTGATAATAGACTAAGGAAGAGGTGAGGAGTATAGAAACTGTGGTTGTTAGGTACTAGTTATGTAGAAGGGTAGAGCAGGCAGAGTGTATAGTGGAGGTGAGGAAGAGGGTTGGTTAATTAGAAGGCAGTTAGAGTGGGTGTGGTGTGCAGGGGGTGGAGATGGATTGGAGGATGTTTGGGTAGGTGTCATTTGGCTAGGTATAAGTGTAATTGAAATGGAGTGAGTGAGAATGAGGGTAGGGTAGAAAAGCGGAGTGAGCCCGAGCGTAGCGAGGATGAACGGACTGGGGATAGCCCAGCTGAACAAGGACAACACTTCTACAATTATCAGGTGAGTTTGAGCCTGTTTTGAAATATGATATGATGGATAGGCACAAAGCTTTTTACAGGAACAGCGCTCCAGTATAGGCAAGGCTGATAGCATACTTTTAGGAGTTTCTTATCTTTAAACCTTTAGCTTGTAGTCCATTTGTAGTCTACTGCATGGACTTAACTTGTCTTGTAGTACACTGCCATCTAGTGGCCGAGAAGGCAAAACACAACTAGTAACCCAATAACTGTCAAGGCATGAATGGGGGAAAAAAACACCATCCGGGACTGTGGGGAGGTCCATGCGAGTGTGTAAGCCAGAAGAAAATAAGTACAAAGCATATAATGTACTAAATGGATAACTGCAGGCTGAACCTACACTTAGTTGAGCATGGGTCTGGTAATCCTGGAGTGAGGAATAACCAGAGTAGTCCACAGAGTTGGGATACAGCAGAGGAAGGAAGGGCAGCCCGATTTATTTCAGGTGATTATTCAAGCTGAAAAAGAAGACAAAAAAAGAGAGCATGTAAGTCAGTTCAAGGTAGAATAGGATAGAAATAGCTCAGAAAAGACAAGAGACAGGAACGGGACTATACAGAGGGCAGAGAAAGGTATTAGTTTAGTAGGTATGGGACGCAGAGAGGTGCATTAGTCAGAAACAGACCAGAAAAGATGAAACTAGAGAGATGGAAAAAATGAAAAAAACAGTACTGCTAGTGGAGAAAGCCAGGTGGCATATGATACTTTGTGAACTGGATAAAAGAGAAAAAGAAAAGCAGCACTGGGAGGTACACAAAGCAATACCAGCAAAATGCAGACAATTCTGTACTCTTATAGAGTTGCAGCAATGCAGTGAGTTTACTTAAGTTACACACAAACAATTATCAGCAACTCAAGTTAAAGGAATCAGCTAGGGAAACACATTATCACAGTTTAGCATCCTCACACAGTCCTATGTTCCTAATACAATGCAAAACTGTAGTATTCACTTCTAATTGTGCACGTACAGTTAACAGCAACTGGAAAATCCTTGAGAAGCTAGGGTAACACTACAAAGTAAAGGTTAGCATCTCCATGCATTAAGATAATAGCAGCATGGTGACGCGATTGCACACAATATGGATTGCAGAACATATATACGGCAAATGCCTAAACCAACATTAATATACAGCCTATTTGCAGACCTATCACTTGGGGTCCAAACAGAAATGCTTCATCACATGAGGCACACATGAAGGATGCTTTACAGTTGTTTGTAAAGATGCAGTGCTCGTGCCAGGCATAACAGCATATCACTAATGCCTGATCCAGCCACCCACATCAATCCATCCACTGCATTATGAATGCATCTCATGCAGAGAATAGATACGCTGCTCACTGTTGTTACCTGTGATCCCAGCTTCCTTCTGAAATTGCCATGAGGCAACTTTTTCAGTGCGTTGAAGCTGCACTGTACAAAAGCATGATGAAGACATGTTATATGGGTCAGGCAATTCACAACATGAATTAAGAATGTACCCACAGCAAATATGCCCCTCTGAATGCAATCAATGCCCAGAAATCTCTTTCTCAGGGTTGGGCTTCAAGGATCTCCATTACAATGGAGTCAGTCAGGGGAGCTTTATTCTGATCCTTGGCAGCAGAGGATCTCGCTTGGTCTTCTAGGGAAAGGTTCTAACACATTAGGAGATCATGAAGCCTACCCACCATTAATGCTACCATCTCATCAAATGGAGTTGACCATCCAAGATGTAGGCAACGTGGAAGTGAAAATCTCCTGTAAAATTTCTTCTTCAGGGAAAGCGGAGTCATCCCCCTTTGATGAATGAGCTTGAAATCTCCTCAAACTTGATGTTATGAGGGGACTGACAGGAAGCCTCCCTTTCCTGCAGATCAGTGTCTGGGGTGGTGGATTCCATCAGGAAGTCCAAATGTCTCCTTTTACATTTCCAGCTCCTTGATAAACTCAAAGATGACTTGCATTAATCTGCTCCTCTTGGAGGAGAATGAAAGAAACAAGACAATGAACTGGGGGTGCCCAAGGTAAAACCAAAGTGAATACTGACTTCTATAACTCAGTCAACAGCTGGGGAAGCAGGAGTACTGACTCCCATATGATAACATCAAATGGTCAGAATCAAAGAATCATGTACTAGTCAATATTGGAACCCTGGAGGTTGATGCCACCTAAAAGTGGTGAGGTCTCATCATTAATGTCAGTGCATGTGCTGAAGGAGGCTTTGGTGCAAAGGGATCAAATGCCAAAGTGGTCGACACTTAGAACAGCACCAAAGGGGTCATCACTGGTATTGGTACCACACAACCAGCATCAAGTTCTTAGAACCTACTGTTTGTTTTTCATTGATGAAAGACAACACCAATGCCACAGGTACAGATGATGGCACTGGCACTGGTGGGAAAGACCCCATCAATGTTGATGTTGAAGTCTGTGGTAATACTGTCAAGCTGCAAAACACCTGTTGCTAATACAGGGCCTTGAGAAGGAGCAGCAAAACATGGGGGCAGGAAATCTTCTCTAAATGTCCTAGAGATTGAAGGGAAAGAGAACAAACACATCTAAATTTGTGCCTTGACTAGCATCTTCATCATCCTGTACCAATCCAAAAGAAAAGCAAGACTTCAGTGAGGCCTTGTCAAATGCACTGAAAAGGAAGAGGAAGGGCTTGACTCCAAATACCTGGAAAGTTCCCTCTCTGAGGAGAAACCACTCAGTCAAATGAAACATAACCTCAAATTAGGAAACCACCATGGTGGAAGCCAGATACTGAATATGAGTGGATTGGGGGAAGGGGGGGGCTTCTTCCTATGCAGCTTAGAGGGAGGTAACTGCCTATCTTCAGCTACAATAATGCTATCTTCCTCAGCTTTCCTCTTTTCTTTTGTTTGCTGTTCTGGGTCAAACTATTTTATTAAAAGTTTACTGTGCCGTGAAAAATGTCACAGTCTATCTCTAAATGCTTCACCTCAGGCAGACAATTCAAAGCTCATGTATGTACTTAGGGGGGAGTTTATGATCTCATTTACTACGTTTTAAACCGAGGACTTTTCCTAGTCTTACTCCAACCTCTTACTAAAGAACCACAAAACATCGACCTTAAATAATAAGAACTGTAGTGATGAAATAAAAAAGAAAGAAAGAATAAAAAAAGAAAAACAAGAGTGGGTGGATGCAGGGAAGAGATACCCTAAACGAATCCTATTAAATTACAAAAGCAGAAGACCAAATAACTTAAAATTTTCATGTAAACTATCCTACCTCAAAAATAAATAAATAAATTTAACAGTACAATCTCCTGAAGGAACTTGCATTCTTTTTTACTACCTTAATTTGTACATAATGGAATTTTTCATGCATTTGCTCCATCAAATGCCAATTTATTGTAACTGTTGTTACCATGTATTCTCTTTCTCTAATGTCTGATTAACTGTTTTGTAAACTTTGTAATGATTGTTATTCTGTAATCTTGCAATTCTGAAATTTATTATATTTGCACCTACTGGAGCTTTTCTCCCCAGGACTCCATTGAAAATGGGTCCTTGTGGCCCAGTGGACTATCCTGGTAAACAAACTGCAAATAAATAAATCTTAAGACCAAACACCAACAGTCATGAGCTTAAGTGGCCATGGAGATGCTATGTGATCCTCGGCAAATAAGATCTAGAGAGTGGGAGAAACATGGTGCATTAAAGGATGGTGAGGAGAAGGGTGTCACTTTGGGAGAACTTGGTTGGTACTGAGATGATGGTTGCCTGTGGTTACTAGCCTGTAAGTTTTAGTGGAGGGAGCAGATCATTTAAGAGCACACACTGGTGTAAATGCAGAGTACAAGGTTTTTGGGTGTTGGGATTGGGGACTGTTGATATTTTGGTATTCTTGATAAAAATGTAATAAATGCGATTGCTAAAATAAAATATATATAAACACATACACACACACACACACACACACACACAAGCACGCGCACACACACACACCCACACACACACACACACACACACACACACACACACACACACACACACACACACACACACACATATGGCAGTAAAGAAGCAATCATGTCTGTTCTGAGAGGGAAGAAACACTCTGAAGTAAACCAAAAATCAATATCCAAACACTGACAAAAATCAACCCCAAGCTGGATTCAATAATCAATGAGCTCAATTCTTTCACACACAAATATGCTGAAAGCACAGCCATGACTGCTTGGCTGAATACTCTGAGCCACTCTTTGCTGAAGGAAAGAATACTTAAATCATGTGAATCTGACAGATACACTGTTACTATAATCCATGCCTGCTTCAACACCTTAAATGCATTTTCTAAATGGATTTTTACATTGTTGTGCAGCATATGTTCTCATACTGCCCATTCCATGAATTAAGCCTATAGATCACAAAGCACTGCATATAATTACATTTTGTATTCTAGTACACATCAGCTTAATGTACCATGCGCCTAAGGGTTACATTATGCAACTCTCCATACTTCATATTGTTTATAATTTGATTTCTGTCACCAGTTCACGGTATATAGGTGTAAAGGCTTTTAAATAACATGTAATTTGATTTCGGCTTTCAATTCATATTGTGCAATGGTGTGTGTGCTTTTATACTACCTTTAATTGGATTTCTGTCTTCATCTCACATTGTTCAACGTGAATAAGCTTTTACAGCACCTATAATTTAATTTTTGCCTCCTGTTCCCATTGTAAGAAAATGTATTTTGCATCACCTATCTTCAGCACGTTCAGTCTGACTTCCTTCAGCTGACATTTTGCAACAATGTGCATGCTTTTAAACCACCCACATTTGAATTCCTGCCTTTAATTCATATTCACATAGTATCACTTTTTCTGTTTTTTATGTGAACTTATTGTACGTTCATTTTCCATATTCACATCAGAGGTAACCCTCATCTTCTTTGCTTCTAATCAGCTATATAATACTAATCAATTAAGAGCTGTTAAATACCCTTGCATTATTCAAGATGAGCAAAATTTCCTTGTCAAACATGTGCAGCAGGGAATGATGACAGTGCAGGCCAGGGTCAGGATGGAATGAATACAGCTCTAGAAGTGGCAGTCAGACTAATATTTTCATAGAAATTTAAGGCATGGTGGATGAACAAAGGCAGACTGACCTAAAGAGCTTTCTTTTTTAGCTCAATTTATTGCCAGTCTCATGCTGAGCACTGAAACCACTCCCTTGGCTACCCCACAAACACATTTGTTTCACAAAGCAAAAGCCCTTCTACCCAGTCACTCCCTGGAGGCAACAGTCAAGTGTACCAGAGCATGGTGTCATAATCTGAATTGAGTTTTTTTTTTTGTTCATGTTTCTATTCCCAGTATGGTCATGCTTAATGAGTCCAAAGGGAGGATGGGACAGGAGGACATACAACAGACCCCTGTGAGGTATGTCCAGGTCACTTTTTGTGACTCACTAACAGGCCTATCCCTTCATGACAGCAGTTTCAGTGTGTGATTCCTAAGTTGAGGCCAGGAATCAGCTAAGGATTCTAACATCAAATGTGTGCCTGGAAACACACTCCATCCTTCTCATCATGAAGAGCAGTAAGTAACTAAGACTACTTTACAGAGATGAGGTCAATACGGACATTACATATGTAGGTTGTTTTCCAAACAAATCTTAAACCACTTACTTCAGTTTTATTGTATATACAAGTTGATAATTCTGAACTTGTAAAATTAATGGCACTGGAAGGAAATGTTAACAGATGCTACCCAAGTACTTGGCAGGACAACCTCTGTACCTAAAGTATACAATCCCAGAAATGTATATGGCCTAAATGCAAGAAACCACACTGACAAAGAATACATGTCACTATAAAAAACATAGTACCATAGTTCTTTAGAAAACTATCTAACAATAAGGTAAAAAAAAAAATGTTCCATCTGAGTAGTGGTATTTCATTTGTCTTCAAACTGTGGGTATTCAGATCCGGATCGGATCCGCGACAGCCGCATCACCAACATCTGATCCGAGCTCCAAGCTCCTCCCCCTAATCATAATGCCCCCTTCCTTCCCTCAGATCGAGTTTGCTAAAGATAAGTCCAACCCAAATAAACTTACCACTAGAGGTTTACACAATCTAACCAGGTATAACCAGGAGAGCCACAATGTGCACCTCTCCCATATATCAAAATAGAGCAATAAATATAAGGTCAGGGGGAAGGAGGGAGGGATGGTTGAAGACAAATGAAGTACAACTATTCAGATGAAACATTATGGTGAGTACATAACTTCTTTATCTACAGTAGTTTACTTCATTTGATCTTCAACCTGTGGGACAGAGTCCCCAGCTACCAACATCTGGGTGGCCCTCATGGAAGGATATTTTGGAGCACCGTGGAGCCAAATGATGCCCTACTCCTGGATACAATGTCCAATTTATAATGAGATATGAAGGTATGAGATGAGGACCAAGTAGCTGCAGAACAAATGTCATCCAGCGACACTCTCGACCAGAAAGCCGCTGAAGTTGCCATAGATCTTGTGGAATGGGCTTTGATCATGCCTGGAGGGGAAATGCCTTTGTCAGAATATGCCTAGCTGATACATTGGGAAATCCATTGAGCAATGGTGATTTTGTATACTGGTTTACCTAAAAATGGTTTGAAATAAGACACAAACAATTGGTTTGATTTACGGAAAGACTTCGTTCTGTGTAGATAAAACCTCAGTTGCCTATGTACGTCCAATAAATGTAACTTGCATTCACCCTTGTTTTGGAAATTTGGGAAGAAAACTGGAAGACTGATAGTTTGATTAATACTGCTTTTGAAGGACACCTTTGGAAGAAAGGAAGAGTTAATGTGCAGGGAAACCCTGTCCTTTTGAAAAACCATATATGGAATGTAAATGGACAAGGCTTGCAGTTCCGATACCCTCCTGGCCGAAGTGACTGCCACCAAACAGGAGGTTTTCCAAGAAAGAAATTGCAAATCTACTGTCGCCACTGGTTCAAAAGGCGGGGAGACTAAAGCTTCTAAGACAAAGGTAAGGTCCCAAGGAGGTGTTGGATCTTTTACAGGAGGTCGCAGCATAAAAGTTACTTTAAGGAAAGTCTTGCAAAGCCTAGACTAAGCTATGGAAGTCATGTTTTCCCCAGATGGAAGATAGAAATGGCAGCCAGTTGAACTTTTATAGTAGAAGAACTAGCACCTTGATGGAAGATACCAGATAGAAACTCCAGAATAGTCGGAACTGGGGCCATAAAGGGATCTATGTTCCATTGAGAGACCCAAATAGAAAAGCATTTCTATTTGCTACTATATATCTTTCTGGTAGAAGACTTATGAGCCGCCACCAGAATGGTTTTGACTGGAGAGGATAAACTGGGAGTCCTAATCATTACTGGAACTGGAGCAGCGAAGCTGTAAGTTTTAGACTGTCCAGGTCTGGGTGAGGAATCCCCGAGGGGTGAGAAATGAGATACAAAACCGGATCCAAGATCCATGGTGGAACTACTAGGTGAGACCAAAGAGAGGGGAACCAGACTTGGCGAGGCCAGAATGGGGCAATGAGGATTACTGTGCTCCCCAGCCTGTGAGCTTTCTGAAGAAACTTCGGAATGAGAGGTAATGGAAGATAAGCATAAAGGAGACCAGGAGGCCAAGTCTGAACCAGTGCGTCTCTGGGGATTTCCCCCTGAGGAGGGTTCAGAGTGAAGAACTCGCTGCACTTTGCATTGTAAGGAGATGCAAAGAATTTGCAGCAAGGCCAGCGCCACTTGAGGAAGATCTGCTTTGCTACTGAAGGTTTCAGAGACCACTCGTAAGGCATCCGAATAGTCCTGCTGAGCCTGTCAGCTAAAATGCTGGACCTTCCCAGAATGTGCAGTGCCACCAGAAAGCGGCCAGTGGACACTGCTCATTCACACACTCTCATGGCTTCTCGACAAAGGGGGTAAGATCTGGTTCTGCCCTGCTTGTTGATATACCAGACTACTGACATGTCTGACTGGATGGCAATAGTCCCTAGAGGAAGATGGGCATGAAGACCTCGCAACGCTAGAAGAATTGCCCTCATCTCCAGGACACTGATATGCAAATTTGTCTCGGACAGGGACCAAGTGCCTTGGACTGTCCTTCCCAAGCAGTGTCCCCCCCACCCAAGCTGGGAGGCATCCGTGGTCACTGTGGTCATGGGAAACGACGGAAGAAAGGGACTTTCTTGTACCAGATCCGGGGAGCAAATCCACCAGATGAGTGACTCTCTGCAGGCTTGTGATATACGTACGGGAAGGGACAAGGGTAAGACCAGGAAGGACCACTGTACCGCCAACATCCACTGCAAGACTCTCATGTGCAGATGGGCAAAGGGCAAGAGGTTGATGGTGGCTGCTATGGAGCCAAGAGCCAGAAGAACTGTGGCTGCTGATGGGTTGGAAGATTGAAGGACACAAGAGACGTGAAGTTTTAGACTGCTTACCCTCTCAGGGGTGAGATAGACTCTCATTTGAATAGTATCA
Organism: Protopterus annectens; assembly: GCF_019279795.1. Lineage (NCBI taxonomy): Eukaryota > Metazoa > Chordata > Ceratodontiformes > Protopteridae > Protopterus > Protopterus annectens. The sequence goes on along the minus strand of NC_056743.1, from coordinate 847,279,486 downwards.
GCCTGGGCTCCAGTGAAGTCTAACCTCTGGACCGGGACCTGTGAAGACTTGCTCAGGTCGATCGTGATACCTAATCTATTTGCAAAAAAGGAGGGAGTAATCCCTGGCTTGACACAGTAGATGCTTGGTGGGGGCAGCAAGGAGCCGATTGTCCAGACAGAGGTAGACCTGGATTCCATGAAGTCTCAAATGGGCTGCTACCATTGCCATGACTTTGGTGAACACCCTGGGGGCTGTGGTGAGACCAAAGGGTAGAGCCCTGAACTGATAATAATTGGCCCCCAGCCGGAAGCAAAGAAACCTGTGGGAGCGCCTCTCCATCTTGATATGATAGTACGATCGAGCACATCCAATCCTCTGCCTGCAGATAGGGCAGAATGGCCTGAAGCGTGACCATCTGGAATTTTTCCTTGGCTACTGACAGGTTCAGAACGGATAGATCCAGAATGGGTCTTTGGTCCTCTGTTTTCTTTGGCACCAAAAAAAACGTGGAATAGATGCCCAATCCGGATTGATCTGGGGGTACTGGTTGGATGACTCGTTTTCTTAGCAGCTTTCTTATCTATAATGCTGCTTCCACCCTCTGTGTGGGTGGAATATCCGGGAGGAGGTTTTACTGGAGAGGTGATGCAACGAATGGAAATGAATAGCCTCTGGATATGATTTTTAGCACCCAACGGTCTGTTGTCACGGACTCCCACTCCGTTGGGTGTAATAAAAGTCGGCCCCCGACTGCCTCTAGAGATGAGCAGTTGGGCAACCCCTCAGGGTTGCTACGCGGGTCTTTCCAAGAAAGTTTCCTGAGACCCGAAGTTCTTCGGACCCCCTCTGCCTCTGGGCTGGCGTCTGTCATAACCCCCCCTGCCTCTGGAGGAAGAAGAGTCCTGAATGTCCCAGGAGAATTAAGATTTCCAGAACCACATATTCTTTGCCCTGCGTTGATTCCTGGAGAAGGATCTCTGAGGGGTGGAGAAGCGGATCCCGACAGCAGACAATGTCTTCCCGTCCTTCTCACTCTGGACCGGCGTCTCATGTACAGACTTCCCACACAGGGAAGAGCCATCATTAGCAGCAATCGCAAAGGACGCCTTAAAGGATTCCGAGAATTGGCATAGCCACAGTCATGCATGTCGCCCCACAGCAATGCCAGACCCTGCCGCCCTAGCAGCTCCTTCTGTGGCATGGGAGAGGAGGTGCATGGACGTATTGGCAACCACTTTTCAGAGTGGCCATGCGTGCAGAGAACATTTTCTTGCCCTCTGCCGATGTGGTCTCTGGGGGCAACTCAGCGACTTCCTTGACTAAGTCAGGCTCCAGTAAGATAACATGCGCCATGTAGTTCAGCACCCTTATGGTGAAGGTGGCTGAAGCATAGACACGCTTCCTCAAATGATCCATCATCCAAGACTCCTGGTCAGGAGGATGGACCATAGAGCTCTCCTACACAAGTTCTTTCTTGGTGGCAGCCACCACCACCATAGCGTTTATTGGGGACCCCTTGCTCCAACTGGATCTGTCCAAAAGGGGGCTAAGGATCTTATCTGGTCTTTTGGGGATTGGCTCCATGGTGTCTGGCTACTTCCATGCTCTGGAGGTGATGAGGTCCACGAGTGGATCTGCAAGGGGGGGACACAGGAGGTACATGGGCCCGTGCTGAATGCCTCCAGGAACACTGACTCGTCCTGGGTTGTTTTTTGGGCACACCACCCCCCTCTTTGGCATAGGAGTTCCATGATGTCTCCAAAGGAGACATCTTTGGGGGGGGGGGTGATCTGGCGGAATCTTCCCCTTCCTCCAAGTCAGTGTCATCAGTGAGGGACTCAGGAGAGGAGTCCAAGTGCCTCCTTTTACACATTCACTTGTGAGGAACCTCCTCAGTGGGACTCTCTGAGGGGGACTCGCCAGGTTGTTGCTGCTCCCTAATGGGTGCTCCCTGGGGCAAATCAAGCATGGGCTGTCCCTGAGATAGCAGGAAGGTCAGTGCCGTACCCAGAACCGTGGGAGTCGGGATGGATTCCAAAGAGGAAATGGTCAGGGGTCTCGACCCACTCGAGAAGACCCTCTCCACCACATCAAACGCCGAAGGAGACCGGACATCCTGGGATGGAGCAGCTCCCCTCGGGTCCGACGGAGGAGCCGGAGCCGAGCCTACTGCAGCCAAGATACCCAGGGGAGACTGCACTCAGACAAACTCAGAGCCGACAGCACCCCCTCGGATCCAACTCCAAGGCTATGGCTCAGAGAGCTCAGATCTGACCCGCTCAAGGCAACTGCCGGCGTTGAGGTACAAGGTACAGTCGGCACCGACCCTGACTCTGAGAACGCTCAGATTCACAGACTCCAAAACTGAAGGTCAGATCGGAGAAGGAGCTATCGGGGTGAAAAAGGGTTGCGAGCTCCCCGCTCCAGAAGGAGAGGGGGCGGGCAAGACTCCCATCTGGATCTGGGTACGGATGAACTTCCGCGCCATCCTGTCCATCTGTAACTCACTCAAGCTGCAGGTGGAATGGGAGGAAGATGCCACCGACACTGGCCGTGAGGTCCGGTGAGGGAAGGCTCTAGACAGTGGCCTAAACTCCGTCGGCTCTGGGTTGAACCTGGGTGAAAACAGCCATGGGGTACTATGTCTAGGAGGAGTCCTGGACTTAGATGGAGGCCAGATGTACCCGAACGGTCAGGGGACCGCTTTCTAGGCCGGTCCTTGTGTCTTTTCTCCCCCTCTGAAGGCCTCAAGCCGGGGGTTTGAATCCCAGAGGCCTGGGGAGGGGAGGATACAGTAGCAGCCGCTACTGAAGCAGAAGCAGTGACAGGGACAGCCATCCCTGATGCAGGCAGGAGCCTTTTCATGACTAATTTAGCCCACCTGTCCTTGAGGGCTCTCGAGTTGAAGCCCGTGCAGATAGAGCAGGCTGTGTCTAAATGGGCCACAGACAACGCACAGAGTGTGGCCATCGGCTGAGACAGCTTATGGCCACACTCTATGCATTTTCTAAAGACTGGCTTTGGGGTCTCAGCCATGTCTAAAGAATGCCCCATGCACACACATATGCACACATACATACACACACACACACACACTCACCCACACACGCTAACTACAACAGTGGGAAAAGGCCGTGGGAGGGGAAACACAGTACACAACAGTAACTTTCTAAACTCTTTTTTTTTTTTCCTTTTTACCGATGAATACGCACGAGGTTAGGGAGGTGTAAAAGGGAAAACAGGGCACCTAACTTGGACTAAGTAACTCTAAATCACTTACCCACAAGAAAAAACACCTGGAGCTCAGCAACCAAGATGCTTGGCTGTAAAGTGGCAAATGAGATCTGGGGGAAGGAAGGAGATGGATGGGCATTGTGGGTAGGGGAGGAGCTTGGAGCTCAGATCAGATGGTGGTGATGCAGCCGTCTCGGATCCGATCCGGATCCGAATACCCACAGGTTGAAGATCAAATGAAGTAAACTACTTCAGATCATCTGATTACTGAAAAAAGTGTTATGCTGCATTTATGTATTTTTAACTATGAGGTTGCACAAACTCAAAGGCAAAACAAAAATATAACCATGAAAATCAAAAACACTGCTGTCATCTCAAATGTTCTGCAATTAAGGAGAAGAATACATATGATGTATGAGATGGGAAAAATCCACCCCATCTTTCTCATCATGAGCCACACAAATACTTCTCCGGATATAGGGGAATATGCCACCATAAATCTCTTAAAATATTTCACTCTGTTTTTCAGTAATTATAATTTACAATGTACTTTAAGTGTCAGTCCCTTTTATACATTTTGTCAGTACATAAGTGAATTAGAAGTTATGTACCTACCATAACGTTCCATGTTAGTTGTCTTCTTCTCGCCTTCTTTCTTGCTGGATGGGTTCGGAGCCGATCCTCGGCTCCGACTCGGCCACTCTAAAAGCTCGAGAGCTAGTTCCACCAGCTCGAGGCTCCCCTGTATCCCACAATGCTAGGCAGTAACTCCTCAGATCTCGTTTGAAAGCTAAGCCCAGCAAGGAAATTCCATAAAAGGAACAAAAGAAAAACTCCTCTAGGTCTGTCCAGGCTAGGGGGAAGGAGGGTGGGACGCAAGAAAGAAGGCGAGAAGAAGACAACTAACATGGAACGTTATGGTAGGTACATAACTTCTAAATGTTAAGTTGTCTATCTCGCCTTCATTCTTGCTGGATGGGACCACGTCCCTAGCACCTTATCCCGGGTGGCCTATCGGAACAGACTCTTGAGTACAGTGGAACCAAAGTTGGCTCGGTCTCTAGAGGCCAAGTCCAACTTATAATGAGAAATGAAGGTATGGGGAGAAGCCCAAGTAGCTGCAGAACAAATCGAATCAATAGGCAGCCTATCTTGGAAAGCTATAGAAGTGGCTAAAGCTCTAGTTGAATGAGCCCTGGGTTTGGATGGCAATTGTTGATGTCTGATCTCATACACAAGGGTAATCAATGAAGTAAGCCATCTAGAGAGAGAGACTTTAGAAAATGGAAGGCCCATTCTACCTTCTGCATAAGAAACAAACAGTTGATCAGACTTCCTGAATTGTTTGGTCCTGTCTAAATAGTACCTAAGTTGGTGATGAACATCTAAAAAGTGTAACTTTTGTTCTGACCTATTGGAATAATTAGGGAAGAACACAGGAAGTTCAATGGTTTGATTGAAATTTGCCAGTGAAGCTACCTTGGGCAAAAAGGACGGGTTAGTACGTAAGGACACCCTATCCTTATGAAACACAAGATAAGGGGGTCGACTACACAGAGCATGGAGTACAGAGACTCTTCTAGCTGAAGTGATAGCTACTAAAAAGAGTGTTTTCCAAGATAGTAACTTTATTGAACATGAAGCCGCAGGTTCAAAGGGGGGAAGAATTAAGGACGCCAGAGCCAAGTTGAGATCCCATTGAGGAGGAGGATCCCTGACTGGTGGTTTGAGGAGAAAAACTCCCTTTAAAAAGGCTTTGCAGAGTTTGTGAGACATAATGGAGGACTCTGAGACTCCAACATGAAAGTTCGATATTGCTGCCAACTGAACTTTGATGGTAGACGGGGACGAACCTGAGTGGAAAAGTTCAGCTAGAAAGTCTAGAACTGATTGAATGGAAGCAGTGAAAGGATCTATATTCTTTGACTGCGCCCAATAGGAAAAAAGTTTCCACTTGCTATGATAAATCTTCCGAGTGGAAGATTTATGAGAGGCTATCAAAATATCTCTAACTGAGCGAGATATCAGAGGAAGCCTGGCTAGAGTTGGAATTGGAGGAACCATGCTGTGAGGTTCAGAGAAGGGAGGGAGTGGTGCAACTGACCCGACTGATGGGTCAAGAGGTCTGGAACTGGGTCCAGATGCCAAGGTTGCTCCAACAGATAACGGTGAAGAAACGGGAACCAAACCTGTCGAGGCCAGTAACGGGCAATAAGGATCATGGAAGCTTTCTGACCGATGGCTTTCTGTATTAGCTGAGATATCAGTGGGAAGGGAGGAAAAGCATACAGAAGTCCCCGGGGCCAATCGTGTACTAGAGCGTCTCTGCTGGGGTGGCCTGGTTGGGGAAAGAGGGTGAAGAAATCGTCGCACTTGCTGTTTTGGGGAGTAGCGAAAAGGTCGCAGCAAGGCCGGCCCCACTTTCGAAAAACTTTCTCCAACACTGAATTCTTTAGAGACCACTTGTGAGGCATGAGAATAGCTCTGCTCAATTTGTCTGCAATCACGTTGGACTTCCCGGGAATGTGCGTTGCTAACAGAAACCGCTGAGAAGAAATTGCCCATTGCCACAGTCTGAGTGCCTCTCGACATAGGGGGTAAGATCTGGTTCCGCCTTGTTTGTTGATGTACCACACTACGAGGATCGGCTCCGAACCCATCCAGCAAGAATGAAGGCGAGATAGACAACTTAACATCTACTATTTATATAACGTTTTCACTGTCAGGTCTTCAATACAGTATACTGTTGATGTTGTGCTTACTTTGTACCCATGCTTTATTTACTGGACTACAGATTTTTAACTACTGGCATTGTGGACAACCAACTATTTAAGTACGTGACCTGACAACACTGTGTATTTGGTAACATATCATAGAACTGTTTTCACCAATAAAATCTATTTTTCAGTTGAACATTGTCAGTTCTGAATGATTCTGACCACTACATTCCAGGCAAGCACTAATGAAATTAATTTATCTGGATTCAGTATCTGTAGTAGATATCTGCTCTTCCCTTAACACAGCTCAAAAAGGCATTACAGGCCATGAACTTAAAGAAGAAATATGAAAAAATCAAATTTCAAGAGGAAAAATAAGTCAACGTATTCATAACCTGCTTGTTTATTTTGAAGGGAGGCGGGTTTCAGCAGTTTTAATATAACATCCATGCAAGCCTTTACAACTTAACGTGCTTCTCTACTGTGCACATACAATAATTTTATGGAGGCTAACAACATGGTTAGAAAAATGTTCACTCTCTTTTTTTTCCTCATTCCACCCTGTTGTAAATGCATAGAACGTACTGTAATATACGTCATCAGTAAATGTATATGCATTTGCTGTCTTGTTCATTATATCTAATAATTACTTTCATGAAAAAAGACATATGACACAACATATAAAATACTTTGTTTTAACTGTTGCATGTTAAGATACAGACCATTAAAGTTCCATATGTAGATGAGAATTTATCAAAAATGAGTAATTTTAGGGTGATAAAAAACAAATGATGTGTGTAATTTGTAAACACTGCACAGAGTACATAGAGCTAGTCTTCAGGAAAAGGCATGCAAAAAGTCGTATTTGCAGTACAGGGATAACCAGTAAGGAGGGTTTTGGATATCTTAAGTTGCAACACTTAAAACAGGTGCTTTACAGATGCCACTGCTTCTGGAACAGGAACAGTCAACTGTGATTAGCCAAAACCATTTTACATGCATATCACATACTGCAAGTTTATTTTTCAAGGAAATGGAACTTTAGGGGTAAGGAAGTTTTTCACATACTTGGTAAAAAAGCAGGGTTTTGGGGGTACAGGAGGGCTTGTCCCCTTACAGAAATGCCACTGTTTGCTTTTTTGGTAAAAGATGACATGGCCTAGTATTGACTTTACTTCTGTACTATTTTGGGTTCGGATATAGAAACTTTGATTAGTACTATGTACCATTACTGTAAAGAGGCCAGTAGCTAGTACATGGTATATATGCAAATAAGCAAGCCTGGATGAATAATAGCATAATATAACTCAAATCACAAACAGGATGATCAACCATTTAGTTGACATACAGAAGTATGAACATAAGGCATACATATGTATGGGACAAATAGCAATACAACTAAATGAACATAAGTGGTCTCATCAAAGTAGTGCAACTCCCTGCCACAGGAGCGAAGCTGTTCCACAGGTACATAAACAATGATCTATAAGTCCATAGGAAAATGTAGCAAGCCAGGGCAATGACATCAGGCAATAAACAAACACAACAATACTGAATGGGACAACCATCGTTTAGATCTTCCGTGAACCCAACTACCAAAGCCTGCATACTAAAGAAGGGATCCATGCACACTGCTAGATGCAAACAATCTCTTTTTTTGCACAGAAACTTAAACAACACACACACATACATACATATATATATATATATATATATATATATATATATATATATATGTATATATATATATATATATATATATATATATATATATATATATATATATATATATATATATATATATATATATATATATATATATATATATATATACAGATATGTGACTGTGATAATGCATATTCTCACATCAGTGTCCCAACTGTGACCACAGATTACCAACAATGTACTATCATAGCTAAAACAGTGGAACGAGCTGTTAGCATGCACATCCCCTTTCTCAATTCCAACTACTTTCCTGCACTGCTTCATAAGGCCTGTGTCCAGTGACCACTGATGTTCCTGTTTACCAAGGGTGCACTGATCATGTTACAGATGCTTGTGAATGTATGCATATGAAGGCACTGATCAGCTATTTGCAACCAACCACTGCAGTGTGCACTGTCATGCTTCCCTGACAATACATTGTGTGCCTGCATTTTGTTACAACTGCAGTGCAACTTTGGAACTGCAAGTGATAAGACTATTGGTTAGTCTCACTTTCATGCCACATATCTGTCCTTCCCAGTACCACCTACGTACACCAGTCCTTGAATACTGCTCAGTGTACTGTAGCATATTTCTTCTTCTTCTTTTTATTTTTTCTAGACCCCTTTCTATCAATCCCAGACACCCTATGGACTTCATTCGTTCCCTTAGGGAGACAGCTCTTCAGCTAATTTGTTCCCAGTGGAGTAACAGCTGAGTGGCATGACAGGTGCCATCATTTCAGGTGGATTAGAAATGTCTGCTTTATGCAACTCCTTGCACATATCCAACAAATTCTCATAATGGAGGACCTGAAATGGAGACTCAGCACTAGACTGATGCTTATTTCTGAAAGAGGCATAAGCCTGAATACACTTTTTGCCTTCACACAAAAAAGGCACTTCTGCATATTTCTCTAGTCTCCACTGGGAAAACTGATGTGATATGTATGCTTGCAGACATGTATTCCACTCCTTCCTCTCTGAAAGGAGCAAGTAACCTCAGCCCTTTCATTTCTTTCTCCTATGCCAGCTTCAGCAGGTGCCTGAGTCAATAGTAAAACTAAACTTATCTGGGTCATAGTCAGGATTTTATTGCTCTGTATCAATAAAGCTGACCACAACTGTTGCAATGTACAGAGCACTAATTTCCACTTCTTCCACTTGGTCCACACTGAGGATCGCATATTGTACTCACTGCAACTCATACTGCAGACTGCCAGACAAGAGATCTTCTAGATAACATTTTTTTCAATCCTGTGACTGAGATGACTTCATTTTGATTGCAACAGTTTGATTAGTAAGGGAGATAAAGGAAATGCCTTAGTGATTATGGGCAGAACATTGTGTATTAATAGGATGGAAGCAATATTATCGGATGAAACGTTTTACAAAAAAGTTAGCTTCCAAGATATCAACAGAGTGTATGGCTTAATAGATTCACTTATAGAAGAATGCCTATGGGGAGGAAGGTTGTCCAATGGTGAAGCTAATTGTTTGATTAATAAGTGTTCAAAAATAAGTCGCATTTTTGGCCTGCCTAATGTGCATAAGGATCTGGACAACCCCCCACTTAGACCTATAGTGCCCAGTGGAGGAAGTAAAACTGAAGGAATGGCCATTTATACTGACAAAAAATTACAGAAAGTTGCAATGAAAAGTATTTCTTTCACCAAGGACACTTTTGAGTTTAAAAATGCAATAGGTAAACTTGATGTGTTGAACAATGATTATTTAGTAACGCAGGACATTCAGTCACTATATACTGTTACACCTAATGAATTAGGTTTGGAAATGGTTGGAAAAGAATTATTAAGTTCTAGCCTTTTTTCTAGTGAGGATGTATGTTTAATTATAGAAATGTTAGATTAATTTTATCTTACAATAATTTTGAGCTTAATTCTTCTTTTTCCCAGGAGGTAAATGGTGTAGCCATGAAGGGCAGCTATGGCTCCCAGTTATGCTAATGTTTTTATGTCTGCATGGGAAAGACAGTTTATACTGAATAGTGAATTTTTTCATAATATTCAATATTACGGACATTTTATTGATTTAGTTATTATTTGGAGAGGTGAATTAACAGATTTACATTTGTTCTTTAAATATGTCAATTCTGCCTATGAACATTTAAAGTTTACTTTTGAGTATGATTTATATAAAATTTGTTTAGATGTAGACATTTTTAAAGAAGATAGGAAGTTAAAAACTAAGATTGTTTAAAAAGACGTTCAAAATAACTCTTACTTAGAATGCAGAAGTTTGCATCCAATGAAAATGAAACAATATTGTTAAGGGACAGTTGTTAAGAGTCAGCCAATTGACTGAGAATGATGATTTCTTTTTAGAGGAAGGAACAGCTTTATGCTCCAAATTTCTGGCTCGAGGTTACCCGGTTGATGTGGTAGAGCAAAAATTTGAGGAGGTTATGTGCTTAAGAGAAAATGAGAATACTAAGAGTTTTAGAATGGAAGGAGCAAGTGATTATAAGTTAGGTATGTCCTTACAATATTCTTTAGATAGAGGGTATAAAGGAGATTCTTTGCAATAACTGGAAGATACTAAGTAGTTTTATTGAAGTCAAAGAAAAAGTGGAGGAAGGGCCTGTTTTTGTAACCAAGAGGGGAAAAATTTTAAGGATATATTTCAGTTTAAATTAAATAAGAGTAATATAACATCGGTGGTGGTGCTGCGGTAGCGTTGTCGCCTCATAGCAAGATGTTGTCCCGTTCGATTCTCAGCTAGAGTGTCTTCTGTGTGGAGGCATACGTGAATGGGGCGTGCCTTTGTTGAAGGTTGTGCGTCAGGGCTGGTAACCCAGTACGTAAAAATCCACTACCAATCATTAGCAGACCAGAGTTCCGCTGTGGCGAGCCCTAACCGGGAAAAGCCGAAAGACACAAACAATATAACATCAAGCAGGAAAGGCATGTACAAATGCTATAATTGCAACTATTGTGAATATTAATTAAGCTCATCAAAAAGAGGTGGAGATTAACTGGTGGGAAAAAATTATAAAAGGCTATTATAGTTGTAAATCGAGGTTTTCTGGTGTATTGTTCTGTTTGTTTAGATTGTTCAGCATATTATGTAGGAAGGACCATCAGGGAGTTAAATAAAAGGATTTATGAACACTTGCATGCCATTGAAAACAAGGATACCACTAATGCTTGGGGTAGACATTTTGTTAATATGGGGTGTAAAGGCCTGCCCAAATTTTTTGTTTTAGACAGTACCCCAGAATATTTAATTAGATTTGATGCAGAAGAAAAATTGGACTGGAAGGAGTATTGCTGGCAAGTACACTTGGATGCCAGCAATCTCCCATATTTTAATGATAAAGAGAAATTTAAAGTGTTTTTTAAAAGAAAAAGATTAAGGCATTAATTCAGGCAGAATTGTCATATAAAAAGTATATATTAATTGGTGCGAACATTTTTAGTGACTGTGTTAATTGTGTTAATTATTTAAGAAATATTTTTGGTAGAAAGCATTCAGTCTGAGGAAGTCTTTGGTTAGATGTAAGTGCTTACTGGATGTTTATTTCTCATTAAAGCATGGAGGATGTGCTTCTGTCATTTTTTTTATTTTTTATTTTTTTCAATTACGTTGATTTTTGTCTGTTTTATAAAATATTCCCTTCATGAAGGCTTTATGCAATCTGGATGAAGCCAAAGGAAAAGAATTCCTTTCCAGAATGGAAATTAGAGATCGCTGCCAACTGAAGCTTAATGGTAGAAAAAGTAGACCCTTCTTTAAAAAGAGTTGTTAGAAAGAGTATAATGGCCAAAATAGGTGTTGAAAAAGGGTTGATATTCTGGTTGGCAGTCTAAACAGAAAACCTTTTCCATTTGCATCTGTAGACTTTCTTGGTAGAAGCCTTCTGGAAGGCCAAGACAATCTCACAAACTGGGGAAGCAAGCTTGGACTGTCTAACTATTACTGTAAGTGGAGAAACCATGTGGTTAGCTTAAGTGTATGGAGATTGGGGTGTTGAATTCTCGATGGATGAGACAGAAGATCCTGAGTGGGTGCCGGCATCCATGGAGGATATCTCAAGTGGGACCAGAGGAAGGGAACCTTACTTGTTGAGGCCAGAAGGGGGCAATGAGGACAACTGAGTTTTTCAGCCTGCTTTTATTCTGTAAGAAACTTGGAATCAGAGGAAGTGGAGGGTAAGCATACAGGAGACCTGGGGGCCAATAGTGACTCAGAGCATCTCTTGGTGACTCTCCCACGAGGGGGATTAGAAAAAAGTACTTGTTGCACTTGCTGTTGAGGGGTGAGGCAAACAGGTCACAGCAAGGCTGGCTCCAGCAGCTAAAATCATATTCGCTACTGAATGATTGAGAGACCACTTGTAAGGCATCAGAATGAACCTACTGAGCTTGTCTGCTAGTGCGTTGGTTTGTCCCAGGATGTGCATTGTAGTGAGAAAGTGGTCTGAAGCGGTCGCCCATTCCCAAACTGTCATGGCTTCTCTGCACAGCGGATAAGATAAGATTGAGTTCCTCCTTGCTTGTTCATCCACCAGACTACTGACATGCTGTCTGTTTGAATTGCAATAGTCCCTAGAGGGAGAACATCCTGAAATGCTTGCAATGCTAGAAGGACTTCTTTTATCTCTAGGAAGCTGAAATGCAACTTGGTCTCCAGAGGGGACCAGGTGCCTTGGACCATCTTTCCCATAAATACCTTCACCACCCCTGTTGGGAAGCATCTGTAGTCACTTTGGCAACTGGGGGCAGAAGTGTAAACAGTCTGCCCAAAAACGGGTCATCGGACTGAATCCACCCGTGAATATGATGTTTGCAGACTGGGGTGAGACTTATGGGAAATGATAGGGGCTGGTAAAGTATGAACCACTGTACTGCCAATGTCCACTGAAGGATTCACACAGAGAATCTTGCTTGGGGGACTAGAAGTATGACAGCTGACATCAACCCAAGAGCTTGTAATACTAATTTTGCTGGAGGAGATGGTTGAGATAATATAACCCGAACTTGATGCCTCAAGGATGTGATGTGATGGAGAGATAAGGACATCACCGGAGTTGTAGTATTCAAGAAAGTCCCTATAAATTCCTGGGTCTGCAGGGTCTGTACAGGGACTAGGTTCAACTTGGTATGGTTTACTGAGATGCCTACGGAGTTGGAAATCTGGAGCAAATAGTCCTTGTCTTGTAGAAGTTGATGCTTGGATGGGGGAGTGAGAAGCCAGTCATCGAGATATGGAAACACCAGGAATCCTTTGAGTCTCAAGTGAGCTGACACGACTGCCATGCATTTAGTAAACACCCCGGGGGCTGTGGTGAGTCCAAAGGACAGTACTCTAAATTGGTAATGATTGGCTCTGACTATAAAGCGTAGATGTCTCCTGGATCGCATGTCTATTTTATGTGATTGTACACATCCTGGAGATCTATAGAACACATCCAATCATCCTTGCTTAGAAGACACAGGATAGACTGAACCATATCCATTTGGAACTTTGTCTTCTTTAATTACTGGTTCAAGTAGCTTAGATCCATAATGGATCTTAGGTTCCCTGTTTTCACTGGCACTAAAAAGAAGTGGGACTAAGTTCTGAATCTCATCTGGTTGGGTGGGACCTCCTGGATGACTCTTTTTCTGTAGCAGCTTTTGTATTTCTTGTGCTGTATCTTCCCTCTGACTGGGTGGAATGTCAGGAAATTTCCTCTTTTGGACAGGTGGAGGAAGGGAAAATGGTACATAGTAACCTCTGGATATGATTCTTAACACCCATGAATTTTTTTGTGATATCTATCCAGGCATCTAGGTGCAAAGATAAATGACCCCGACTGCCTCCAGATTTGAAAGGTTGAGCAATGCTTCAGGAGTGTTGACAGGGTCTACTGGAGAAGGAATCTCTGAAACCCTGATTCTGGGGACCCCCTCTGTCTCTAGGGTGACGTCTTGTATTCAAATTTCCTCCTCTGTCTCTGGAGGAATTATCTCTGTGTGAATCCTGGAAAGGTCCCTGAGATTTTCGGAAATGCATCTTCTTACCACCTCGCTGATTTCTAGAGAAGGTCCATTGAGGGGTAGAAAACTTGATTCTTATGACAGACAGAGACTTTCTTTTTTGTTTGCTGTTGGTAAGCATGTTCTTAACTGACGGCCTGAACAAGGAAGTGCCATCAAAGGGGGCACTGATAAAGGACATTTTGAAAGGCTCTTCAAAATCACATAGCCAAGCATGTCTCCCAATGGCTATGCCTGAACCACCTGCTCTTGAGGCATCTTCTACTGCATGGGAGATCTGCCTCATCGATGCATAAGAAGTGGACAGCAGAGTGGCCAGTTGTGAGGAGGTCTTTTTGAGATTTTCCACAGACATGGACTCCGAGAGAGTATTTGATAGTTCCTTAGTCAAATCACTTTGTAGCTGAGTGAAGTGTGCTAAGTACTTTAATGACTTCAGCATGAACGAAGCTGAGGTGTACACCTGCTTTCCAAATCTATCCATTGCTCTGGAGTCCCTGTTTAATGGATGGACAGATGAACTTTGCTCAGCTAGCTCCTTCTTGGTGACTGTCGCCACCACTATAGCATCAACCAGGACTCCCTTGCTCCACTGGGGTCTATGATTAGGAGGGGCCAGAAATCTGTCCAGGCATTTGGGGATATGTTCGACAGTGTCCAGTTCCTTCCAAGCTTGGTGGGAAGCCAGCTCAATCAGTTCAGCCAGCAGGGTGGGGGGGGACAGCGAAAACGTAGATTGTCCAGCACCGAAAGCCTCCAGAAACAATGATTCTTCAGGAGAAGTAGCTTGGGAAGACCAGCCACCCTTCTGTTTCAGGATTTCAAGGATATCTCCAATGAAGACGTCATCAGGTGGTGACCTGGGGGATCCTTCTCCCTTATCAAAATCAGTGTCTTCAGTGAGAAACTCCATGGGCGAGTCTATGTGCCTACTCTTACATGTCCTCTTCCAGGGAACCTCCTCCTCCATGGGGTGTTCTGCAGAGGAATCAGAAGAGGGGAGAAATTCTTCTAGGGGGAACTGTCTGGAAACTTCCCGGAACTGGCCCTGTGGAACAGGTCTGATGGACTCAGAGCTCAACACCAAAGGTGGGAGATGGGTAAGTTCAGAGATAAGACAGGATGGTTCTCTCAACTTTTCTGTGCAGACAGAAAGCCCTTTCTACCACCTTGAATGCAGTAGGACCAGAGGAAACCCCTCCTCCCCTCCTTGGAGCCGAAGCCTCCAAGGAAGGAAGGCTGGGGCAGCCCTCGGATCAAAGCCTCATAGTAAGAATCGGGTCCAAACTGTCCAAAGCTAAGGCTCTAAGAGGAAGGGATGGATCTGACAAGGTTGGGACCAAACCCAATACCTCAGACCTCGCACCAACCTCTTGGATCTAAGATCTGCTCTGATTTGAGGGTATTGGAGCAAAACCAGTCAAGGACACCACTGGAGTCAAAGAAGGTACTTTCCTTGGATCTGACACCAAACCTCTTGGGGATCTCATATCCGGGGACCCCAAAATCACCAGTTGGATTGGAGAAGGAGAAAGAATGGACTTAGTAGGTGCACTCACAAATATATGGGGAGACAGTGTTGGCAGGACCCCCATCTGGATCTGAGCCCTGAGAAATTTCTGCATCATCCTATCCACATTCTCCTCTGTCAAACTCCTCAAAGACCTGGAAGACACTGTGGATGAGGGTCTAGATTGTTTCCTTGCAGTCTGAAAAAGTTGAGTGGGTAGAGAAGGAGAAACAGGCTTCAGAGTGTACTCTGGAATAGGACTTCTGCGTGTTGAACTGGTAGTCGGATCTGAGGACTCACGATCTGAAAAAGAAGTAGAAGGTAAAGTGGAAATGACAAGACTTTGGATCCGAAAGTGGCCCAAGAGGTTTCATATCCGAAGTGGTAAGATGCAAAGTTTTCCTAATCTTTTCTAGAGGCTCCGAAGAAGCCCTTGGGGAAATTTGAGGAGATCTCATACTGGAGTCCAAAGAAACTTGTTTGAGTGCTTTGGAGGGGGTTTCAACCCCAGAAGAAGCAGGTACCAATCCTTTTAATATCAGTTTACTGCGCCTGTCTGACAAAGCCCTGTGATTAAAGGTGGTATAAATGGGACAAAAAGATTCAGGCAATATACATACTTCTTGTGGGCATCTGAGTTTGGGATCTTATACCTATAAGAAGTGCACTTTTTGAAGCCAGTAGGTTTCTCCGACATGTCAGAGAGAAAAGACAGTGTAACCTATAAGGCAAATTCTACAATAAACACTCAACACTAAGAAAGTTTCTACTGATAACTAACAGGACAGAGCTCCACACAACGTCTGACACTTAGCACTTTTGTTCTTTAATAAATAACAAAGAATTTCTTCACAGAATAAAAGACGTACAAAGCCAGCTGTTTTTAAAAACGGTGCTTAAAACACGTGACTTTCAGTGTACAATAACAATATAGAACTAGTAGGTGTGTACTTATAGGTAGAATGTTAAAAAGACATTTAAAATCTCAATACCTTAAATTCAGCCTCTGTCTCACCACAATGGCGGCAAACAAGATCTGGGGAGCTGGGGAGAGAATAGAGCATTATGGGTAGAGGTTGGAGCTCGAGAACTGGATCAGAAGTCTTGTGTATGCAGCCGAGTCGTATCTGAGGATCGGATCTGATCCCATTTGTGAGGAAGAATGAAAAGAGAGAACATCAGATCTCAATAAATAGATCTTCATAAAAAGTTATGTTTTTGTTAAAAATAATTAGTGTGGAAGTTTTGTTTCCCCTCACTATAGGAAATTATCTGCCCAGCAATGGAGAAATGCTAGATGACAGTCAATCCTTGAAAGACTGCAAGAGGAGTGTTCTTCAGCAACAGGCAAGCTGCAAAGCTCTGATGCCCAGACCACTGATTTCCATTAGCTCTGCTTGAGTTGCCAACAATTTGGGTGCATGGAAGATGGCCATAAGCTCTGGAAGCTGGTTGAGTGTTATATCTTATGCAAGATATAACCCATGCAGCTAAGGTAGAATCAATAAGGCTACTGTAGCAATTATCATATGAAAAGTATCTAGTGTTGCTCCCTCACAGCTTTCCTTCTCAGCCCTGTTCTGGCCAGGGTGCTTTATGTGCACAGTCTGCATGTTCTTCCTGTCTCTACGCAGGTTTTCCAGAAAAAGAACGGTCCCACCACCAATCCTGCTAAAAACTTGAAACTTGAAAACTTTTAATAAAAATAAAATGATGATGAAATAAAACACACTGGCTCATAAACCCCTATCTATTTTTATAGAAGCGGAGTTAAAGAAACTGCTACCCCATGCATCTGCAGTGATTAAGGACTCGGCAAATTCTTGAATAGACTCTATAATAAAATGCATCAGATGAATACCCCTAAGGATTTACTATTAGTGACCTTGGATGTGAACAGTCTATTCACATCCATACCTAATGAATGGGGGATTGAAGCCATCAGAGACTTTGGTGTGAAACACAAAACAACTATTGATATCCATCTAATATGCAGTCTCCTAGAACTGGTTTTATATAATAATATATTTCTATATGATAGTGTCTGTTATCTGCAGAAATCGGAAGTAGCGATGGGAACCCCATGCGCAAATAGCTATGCTAATTTGGTCCTGGCAAGATGGGAAGAGCTATGGAAAGTGGATGGTAACAACATATGGAATAACAATATAATTTTCTGCAATCGATTTGTGGATGATATTTTTCTTCTATGGGAAGGTGACTTAACTTCTTTGGAGCAATTTGTATGTTTTTTGACCAACACAACTTCATTTTTGAAATTTGAAATGACCTCCTCTAATATGGAGATAGAATTTTTGGATGTTAAGTTGATGCTAGAAGACATAGGATGTATTAATACTAGAATGTATAGAAAACCTGTATGGCATAATCATCTGTTACACAATACCAGCATGCATCCTAGACATGTCCTTGACAATATAGTGACCAACCAATTAACTCAAGTATCTAAACTTTGCACAAGGGATAAAGACTATATGGAAGAGCAAACTAAACTCATTAATGACTTTACCATGAGGGGATAATACAGTTAAAGACACACAAACTAATGAAGCAAGTAGTTTGGAATGACGATCTCAGACAGCAAGACCTTTTTTCGGATCGAGGAGGAATAATTAAAAGTAAACAAAAACAGCCAAAGTCTAACTTGAGATGTCAGTTAACATACAGTACTGACAATCTTGCTATTCGTAACATCATTAAGAAATTTTAGCCAGTGTTAACATCTGATAACAAAATTAGAGAAATTGTTAAAGACCAACCCAGTTTTTCATTTAAGCGCAGGAAAAATCTGAAAAGACTGTTATGTTACAAAACAGAAACTGAAGCCCTCTCCGAAAATAGGAGCTTTCAAAGGAGTAGGATAATTGGTACATTCAGATGTGGAAGTTGCAAGGCATGTTTTTACATTAACAACCTGAATATCTTTACGCATCCCTTAACTAAGAACTATAAATTTGAAGGATTTGCAAATTTTCGGAGTAAGAACATCATATATGTGGCAACCTGCAGTCACTGTAAGCATACTACATAGGGAAAACGAATCAAATGTTTAAAGAACATATCCTAAAACATTTATCAGACATAAGAAATAAAGTCACTAGTAATGCACTTTATATGCACATTAGTGTAAATGGTAGCCATTCTTTTAAGTTTATGACACTAACTAGGCTCCAGGAAACATTAAGAGGTGGTGATTTAGTAAATCAAACAGAAATTGAAGAAATGAAGTGGATAATGAGCTTGCGCTCAGATCAGCCACCAGGTCTGAATGCATTTGTTCGTTTAAAACCTGCACTAAAAGGAAAACCTCTCCAACACTCAAAATAACCTAACTGAAAGGGTGTATATGTTGCTATGGCTACTAAGTATCCTTGAATGAGTGAATACCAGAGAATGAAGGTATTTAACAGGAAGTTTTACTGGCTAACATTTAGGATTTGAAAAAGTTATTACACTGAAAGCACTTATCCGGTTTATGAGCCAGTGTGTTTTATTTCATCATCATTTTATTTTTATTAAAAGTTTTCAAGTTTCATGTTTTAGCCGGATTGGTGGTGGAACCGTTCTTTTTCTGGATTTTGTACTTTGATGTGCTCTGCCTTTAGTGACGCTACCTACTCTTTCTCTTTTGTCTACATAGGTTTTGGCTGGGTGTTTAGATGTGGGCATCTGAATTTGGGATCTTATGCCTACAAGAAGTGCACTTTTTGAAGCCAGTAGGTTTCTCTGACATGTCAGACAGAAAAGACAGCATAACCTATATGGCAAATTCTACAATAAACACTCAACAGTAAGAAAGTTTCTGCTGATAACTAACAGGACAGAGCTCCTGAAGGAGCTAGCTGAGCAAAGTTCATCTGTTCACCCATTAAACATGGAGTCCATTGCAATGGACAGATTTGGGAAGCAAGTCTACATCTCAGCTACGTTCGTGCTGAGGTCATTAAAGTATCTGACACACTTTACTCAGCTACACAGAGATCCTGTAAATTAACCATAAGTGAGGGAGTGTGTGTGTGTGTGTGTGTGTGTGTGTGTGTGTGTGTGTGTGTGTGTGTGTGTGTGTGTGTGCGCCATTCACAGACTGTCATCCTGTTTAGGGAGTTATATTTCTGCCTTGTCCCCACTGAATGCTTGGTTAAGATCCACATCCTCAGCAACCCTGAAATGGATAAAGCATGTATCAGAGAACTAATGACTGAATGAATGAATGAAGTAATGAAAGTGTGAGTGAATAAACAAATAAATGGAAAAAAATGAAGTCTGTGAAGCAAAAATGGCTGTTCCATGTTTTGCTGAATAACAATTGATCAGAACGTAACTGCCTGATAGCATAAACCACTGTGCACCGATTTAGTCTGTTCCATTCCTTACTGTTCTGTGACTGTAGAGTAAATATATTAATGTTAGGTGGTGAACGAGTGCTGAGAATCTAGACCCTGAAAGAAAAAAAAAACATTTGTGGGTTTTGAGCAGTTTTGACCAATGATTTAATATCCGAATGATTGGCTTTAAGTGATTCACAGAATATGCAATGCAAATTTGTCACACAAGTTTGAATCAGGGCATAAGGTGGAAAATTCAAATGAGGAAGTGTTTTATAAGAAACACAGATTATTATGTAATGTTAAAGTGAGCATTTGTGAAGCAGGATGTTACATCAAAGTTTTGTAAAAGTAGACTGCTATGATTTGCAACGAAGGGAAGACTGAATAAAGAATTTGAAAGGTCTGAGACAGAAAACAATATTAGAAATATTAGAATCTAGTAAAGCATGCTGAATGGGCAGCTCTGGGTGCTCTTTTTTTATGCTGCATGCCATAAACTAAATGTGAATCAGGCTGCAGTGGAAGAGCTAATGGTCATACAGAGTGGTGGAAATAGGTTTTCTAAAACAGATCTAGCTACTGATAATCAACAAGTACTATGTGTTGATTATTTTAAAAAGTATAAATACTTAGCATATACAGAAGCTTTCATGTAAATTACATCTAATACAATCTTTATATGTAAGCTCTATACCATTTGTTTTTAAAAAAAATAATGAAAATACTTTTCAACAATTTTAATGTATTTGTGCACTCTGACAACTAGCTGATTACTGGGAATGCAGAAAGTGAACATTTCAGTAACTTAAATAAAATCCTGCAGTTGGCCTGTGATAACAAAATATATGAATGGAATGCTTTGACTGAGAAATACTTGGAGAATATTACTGTTAAAGCTCCATTAGTAAATAAATAATGCTGGAGGGGCAGATTTTTAGCTTGATGCTCCCTCCACTAGAATAATCATCACATATAAAACAGAGTAAAATCTACTCCTACTTTAAGAAAAAAAAATGACAACTGGATTGGTGCCCATAAATTCCACCCAGGCCTAACATGTTTTGCTACCCTAGAAGTAGGAGGTGTCCTATGAAGGTGGTTATGCTCCATGAACTGGATCTGCCTTGTGAACTCTATGAATCGATGATATCTGTGAATTCTGAGAAGGAGCAATTGGACCATATATTTTTTTCAATCAGGGTGTTTCTCAGGGTTCAGTAATTAGCCTGCACATTTCTAACCTGTGTCTGATGGATATTGACTTATGTTGTTCAGCTTTTTATGCTACTTATGCTGATGATGCAAAACTTGAAAAAAACAGTCACAGACACTGGAGACACTAATTGTTTACAATTATCCTTAAATAAACTGCATCATTGGATTACAATAAAAATACAGTTGACAGTATTGATAAAAAGTATGACATTTGGAAGAGGTACATTTAAGGCCTTCTACAAATAAATAAGCCCCTTAATGTAAGTCACAGTCTTTCATGATATGAATTGCAGCTGAAAGCCCTCCAGGTGTAGCATCTCTAAGCCACTGAGGACCTGATCGCTTTGGGTGCCCCCCCCAACTTGTGTGAGCATGGAATCCTATCACTCCAACTAAAAGCAAAGAAAGCTTTAACTAGCAATTATCCAAAAATAGACTGCAGCCTCAGGTTTAACTCCAAGAACCTTGTTGCTGCCACTCGTGCAGTAGCCACTGAGGACCTGATCGCTTTGGGCCCCCCCCCCCGCCCCACTTGTGTGAGCAAGGAATCCTCTCACTCTAGCTAAAAGCAAAAAAAACTCTAACCAGCAATCATCCAAAAATAGACTGCAGCCCCAGGTTTAACTCCAGGAACCGTGTTGTTGCCACTTGTGTAGTAGCCACTTGTGTAGTAGCCACTGAGGACCTGATTGCTTTGCCCCCCCACCACCACTTGTGTGAGCAAGGAATCCTCTCACTCCAGCTAAAAGCAAAGAAAACGCTAACCAGCAATTATCCAAAAATAGACTGCAGCTCCAGGTTTAACTCCAGGAACCTTGTTGTTGCCACTTGTGTAGTGTAGGTGCCAGCTTTTGTGACTACTGTTCTGCCTTGTTAAAATCTGTTACAGTCAGATAGAATGCATACCCCAGGGGCAACAACTGCAAACCTTCTTCCTCTTAGCCCAGCCCCACCCCTTTCCTCAATTTCACTGTTGATAATTTGTTGTATGTTAAGGTATTTAGCCCCTCTCAATAGTCATAAACTTCAGTCCCTCCTCCTCAATACTTGTTCTTCACTACACACCAAACAGAGGTGCAAAGTTTCCAGCTGCTTTTATCTTTAGCTACATTGTGTACAGCAAACAATGAGCAAAGGGGAATACAAATATAAAAGAGAATAAAATCTGCCATTGCAGACCAGTAAGCAGCATACGACTTCTACCTGTGGTGTACTCCTACACATAGTTTTTCTTGGAGAAACCTTCCAGTCCTTGAACAAGGGTGCCTATATGTTTACCTTATTTCCTTGGCCGTCCTTTGATAATTAGCTAGGTTAGCAGAGTGCCTTGGATTCTCCCCTGCTACTTTAAATTCCAATTGATGGTTTCCCTCCCTTTCCCCACCCCCCAAGTGACTGTTCAGGTACAACACACCAAAGGTTTTAAAAACCCTGGATGCCATATTTGCTCTAATTGCAGCTGAAAGCCCACCAGGTGAAGCATCTCTAGTAAGTGTCCCTGGATTAGCTGATAGTTTTTTTTAGCTAAGTTCTATCTGGAAGTTATAGACCCGCTCCGTTCCCTCAGCTCACCTCCCAACCCCATTCCCACCCACCCTCATATCATTACCTTTTCCCAAATTCCCCACCCATCTACTTCCTGTTCTCATACTACCTCCCTCTTTTGCTCCTCCCCACATGTACCTACTATCCACTATCAAGGACTAACTACTATACCTTACAGTGGCAGATTTAGGCATGGGCACAGGGGTGCGCGCCAGCCCCTTTTTAGACTTTTTTTTTTTTTTTTTGTAAATGCTTGCCTTACAGAGAATCCTGTCAGCAACGCGCCTAAATGCTGTACATCGGAGATGTGATTGGAGGTTGCAGTCAGATTACTTTTCTTTAAAACGCTCCTCCGACTGCATCTCCATTGTAATTTAGGCACGTTGGCGGCTGTGATATTATCATAACGAGTAAGTAGAAACTTTCTTTGCATCAGACTCTTAAGACAGTTTAAAACCAGACTTGAAACTGCTCTTCCACTCTTAGGGAGTGATCAGCATCGAGTAATAATTATTTGCTAATTTTCATTGAAGAGAATTATTTCAAGGCGCCAAAGAAGCTTTTTTTTTTTTCACCTCTTAGCTATACTTTCCCAATTCTCAGAGATGGCCATGCGTACCTATCTGCCATTAGTTAAAGTCAAACATTGTTCTGTTATTTCTCACAGTTTTTTTAACTAAGGGAGCTCAATCTAATACCACATTCACCATACTACATCCTCCTTATGAGGAATGTTCCTCATTTCGAGTATCAAAAGTCTGTGTTTACTACACATTAGAGGTGAGAGATAATTGGTCGGCACCCCTGGGAACTGACTTGAATTAGTGTAGCTACTACATGTCAGAGCCCCTCCAAGGCCAGAGGGAATATGTCCGCTGTGCAGGTTCAGCTGTCAGAGTGACAGTTTGGGTAGCAGCTGGTTTTGATCTCTGCTGGTCTACACTGAACACTACACCAAATTTGCATGTAGTGTAATATTTCATTTAGGGAAACACATTAGTGTTTGTTTTTTCGGTACTTTGCATCACGAAATAAAGCTGTAAGGCCTAGGAATATTTACGCTAGTTGTTTTGTTTGTATTTGAGGTTGTGCAAACAATGCCGGATACCCTATGATGTACCCCCCCTCCATACATTTTTGGTACCACAGTTAGTGGGGCATGAAAGGTACCTCGGTCTAGTTTTAATTTCTGGCAGTGTTATTAAGATGTGAATAACCATCCTGCATGCTGTCAGTGTATCAGGTGTCCATTCTGTGTTGTGAGGGTGGGTGATCCCCCCCTTGTCATATCGTGTTGCGTAACTGTATCTTCGGGTGCCTGGTGATTCTGTTAGGTTATGTACTTGGTACCCCCGGGCTTGTTCGCCACCTCCCAAAATTACACTTTGATATTTCTGCCTTTGAGGGATAAGTAGTCTTTAGATCCATAGAGTAGAAGTACCAAAACATCCATAAGCATTCACAGTTATTAAACGATAGGCACAAATAAATAGAACGAGTACCAGCACTAAACAGGAAACCGCCGTTTCCTAGGCTGAAACATCCTGCTGGTATTGCTGTCTTTACCCGAACCCATAAAGGACTTTAACCTTACACTTCTTAGATCCAAGTCAGCCGTTCGCTTTCATCAAATTATTAGGTTAGCTATCACAGGCACTTTATCTGATACAGGTCCTTTTAAAGGAGCCTCTGTGCTTGTTGTCTCTGTCACTGATCTTATCACTGAGTACCGCAGACCTCAGCAATTAATGAAATCTTCTGCAATTTCCTTCTGCACTCATAAGTACTCAGCGAACTGACTTTAGGCAATTTGATTTTCTCCCTAGGAAAGAAAAAGTCACTGGAAAGGAAGCTATTATCTCAAGAGGGGCCATCCGGTAAGGGCAAAAAAAAAAAAAAAAACTTATCTGACCAGGTTTAATCTGTTTTACCTGTATGCTGCACACCAGAGCATATTTTCATGATTCCATGATTGCTAACAGGAATATTTTATTACTGATGTCATGAAGCAGCAAATGTTTGCATTGTAATATTTTTGCACAATGAAATATGTACTAGCAAGAAAATATTTTGCATGCATAATTAGTGCGAGACGTAGTTAAATATATTAAGGCACGTATGATTTTTATGTGCATTTAGGTGCATAATCAGGGTCAACAGAGATGTTACATGGTAAGAAGGTTATATTTACTACCTAAAATAATATGTGAGCTGGTGGCTTATTCGTTTTTATGGTGAATGCGTGCCAATGTACATATGGCTCACGAATACAATCCCGTGAGCAGAGGGTAGTCAGTGCTGAGAACTGTTACCAAATGAAAACCATTAGTGGAAAGAGAGT
The DNA here is from genome assembly GCF_019279795.1 of Protopterus annectens. Classification (NCBI taxonomy): domain Eukaryota; kingdom Metazoa; phylum Chordata; order Ceratodontiformes; family Protopteridae; genus Protopterus; species Protopterus annectens. The sequence continues at coordinate 847,254,888 of NC_056743.1, read as the reverse complement.
GGCTTGCTGACATACTTGATCCTGTTAATCAAGTTTTGTTTAAAAATAATTTAGTTAGATGCTAGGAGCCGCTTAATGGCGGTCTGTTCCATCCTATCTCTTCTTTCAGTGATCTAACATTACCCTGTGGTAATTAGAAAAGCATTTTTTTTTCTGAATAAGGTTCCCTGTGTTTTGTACAAATGGCACAACTCATGTTTAAAAATGCAAACTTGAGACCGCAGTCTGCATGCTGTTCATACTGCGCAGCTTGTGCTGTTTTTCTGAAGTCTCCAGTACTAGTTAGTCAACAGGTACCTTTAGAAGACATCTTGATCATGTGTACATATGCAGCAAGAACAGTCATTATTCACTTGCGTGATTTACAGCCAAAATCCACATTGAACAGTTATAGATATGGAAGCAAATTTATAATAGTCGTAGAGAATACGGCTAACCATACCTTTCCACTACTTAGAGGAAGAAATCTGGACAAAGGCATAAATAAAAGTGGGACAAAGGCCCAAAAGTGGGGACGATATTTAATTATTAAAATATTTCTCTTACAGACTTAGAAAGTGAATAGAATAACATGCTTTGCATTTGCATGAATTTTCTAAAGCATATGAAGTCTGAAACTCAAATGTATGTCATTATTTTCAGACTTCAATATTTAATGATTTGGCATAATTTGCCAGAAAAAACACAATTTTATGAAAATGGGCCAAAAATATAAACCAAAATCTGGACATTCTGTAAAAATATGTACATTTGAGCAGTATGCAACTGGCTGAATACAATGTGTGGCACTGATCGGGGCTTAACATACAGCTCCCATGCCTTTTACAGCAACTGCATTGTACTGGAGGGTATACTGGAAGACAAACTACAACACCTTTATTGGTCAATTTATGACAGCTGTCTAGCTAAGCACAAACTATGAATAGACCAGTAACCAGAGACTGTGGGAGCTGTAAATCCCATTACAACACTGCAACGATTTGAGTTGCTTGTCCTGGTCCCACAACATTCAGCTGTTTTAATGACCAATTATAATTGTCCATACTAAGTAAAATGTTTTACAGATAGTTATAACCTTCTCTTTGGAGCATTTGTATTTTAAAAAGCGATACTCTCATTATTATTATTTTTTTTACTTTGTATGTTTGAAGCCTTATTCACCTATGTAAAAAAAACTTAAAAGTACCCTCCAAAGACCAATAAACAGATAAAATAAAATAGACATCCAACACGTTTTATTAATTCCTTGACACTCTAATGTCGATTCTCATTCTCTCAGATCCAAACAACGTCATTTAAGTTTAATGTACCAGTAGTACTTTTGAACCGCTATGGAAATACATTTCAGTTTCCCTACCCTGAAACTGTAATATAAAATGGGATAACAAGCGTGTCTAACACCTCATACTTTTTCTGATACTTAAAACAAAATGATAAAAGATGTGTGGGCTATATAAACGCATCTATCCTATCAGAATTGTAAATCTGTTTCCTTCTTCAGTTTGTGATTTACCGAAACGTATCCTAAGCCATGCTTAGCTGCAGTCATTGAAGATCACCACACTGCCCTTCCTATAGGGTGATAGGCAAGTACTAGGCTATGTACCCTTGAGGGCCATTTTAATCCTAGCCAGTTTCCTTTTATGTGCTTGAAAGAACCTATCCTATTTGGATATAGACTGGCCTTACTCATCCTGTCCCGTTACCCTTAATGAGAATAACTGGGAGCATACCATAGATAATTTGAGGAGACCCATGAATGGGATAAAGTATTTAGGTACCGGCTCTGTCCATTAGTAGTACAAGGGGCAGTCTTGGAGTAAATTTTCTGTTTCCCATCCATTATCCATAGATCAATTTGTGCTTGAATATGAACAGGGATGAACTCTGTTTTATGTGAATGAGAACTATGTTCCACAGCAGTGGTATCCTCTGTGAGATACACTTGTCACTCCAAACTGAACTGCTGATGTCGCATAGGAGGCTTAGATCCCTAGACTGTGTATTTCAGATGCCATTTGACTTGCTGATGTGCAGTAAATCTACCAATAATGGGTTGGAGGCATACCTCTCAACTGTCCAGATTTTTGCAGAATGTCCAGATTTTGCCCCATATTTTTGGTTGTGGTTTGCAGCCAAACCACTGGGATGCTCTCAGGATTTAAGTCACTAAATAATTAAAAGCATTTGCATTTCAGACTTTGAATCCTTCATAAAATGCATCTTAATACAAACCCTGTTATTCTCGCACATTTCTAAGTTTAAAAGAGTAATATGTAAAATATGTCCCTATCTTTGGGTTGTTGCCCCTCTCCCCTCCCCCTTTAAGCCAGGTATTGTCAAGATTTCTTGCACTAAAGTTGAGGGCTATGGTCGGAGGATGAATTGTATGCCAGAGACAATCACTTAGCATTCTTCTTCTTGGTGATTTGGTCATACTGACTGCTGTCTATGTTACACCCCAACTGCATATACCGATTGGAAAAAGAGGGTGATGTCGGCAAGGACACCACCCTCCTGCCCATGGTGCATTGTTTTTCATGTAAGATATAAAGGTAAAAAAGAATTTATTAGCAATTAGCATTACCCAAAAGAATTCTAGCAAGTGACTGCCTAGAGGTCATCATGATGTTGATGGGGACACAAGTAATTAAAAATACGATATGACCCACTACAGAATTTGTTGAAAGGAGAGAAAAGGTACAGTAGGACTTTTGTTATAAAAACACTAATAAAAGATAATTAATTGTGCTTAAAACCATAGAAAGAACAGAAAACAATCCGAAAAATATTATGGTCTGCTTTGAAAAGTTTTATGAGTTTAGTTATTTGGTACATCCACTAAATAAAGCTTTTACTAATTTATCCAAACATCTGTGCCTGTGGTATATATTTTATGTCGCATAACAATAACATACATTTCACTGTGGTTATTTCCACCTTCAGAGGGTTTCTTTCCAAGTTTGTAACAGTGCATATGCCCGGTATGACATGGAAGGAGAATGATGTGACTTGGTATGCGCAACCAATCATCTTTTCCAGGCATGCATTGAAAATACTTGTACTGCCAGTACATGTGCTGTGTGCTGCACTGGAATTGCCTATTTCTAATACCATATCCACACCAAAATCATGTGCAATTGAGTGAGTTTAAATTGATGTCTTTCCACACGTGATGTTCGACCTTCTTAAGGTAATCTTTTCACAACCACCAAAGCCAGTATCCCACTTTCCCGCTTTCACCCAGTAGTCAACTAACCAGACTGCGCTCCCCCTTTTGCAAATTCCTGGATCCGCCTCTGCCTTACTCCCACTCCTTCCTCTCATCCTCTGTTCTACATCCCATAAAGTGACATGTCTCTTACAACTCAAACTATACTCTTACCTTCTCTACTCCTTATACTCTATCACCTCACCTATCACTCACAAATACCTACTCCCTATTTCCATCCCTCAAACACCACTCAACTCAAGTACTACACCACAACCCTATCTACTAATTTGTCCCTCCATCCTTCCCCTCACCCCTCCCATTCCTAAAATAAAAATATCTCCCCCTCCCCTTTAAAACAAAAAACAAAGTCTACTTACTCAAATTAAAACCCCATTACAAACCTCTACTTCTATATGGTGACATTCATCCTAACCCAGGCCCTACAGACACTACCCTGAACAATAACCCCCTGTATCTAAACCTGCTAACCTCTCCAACCCACTAAAACAAGTACAAGTCTGCTCTATCAATGTCAGGAGCCTTGTAAATAAAGTTCAAGAACTCCATGCTTGGATAGCTAACTATACTCCTGACATAGTTACCCTAACTGAAACATGGTTAAAACCACACCATCTGGACAGTGAAATCATCCCTCCTGGATATAATATCCTTAGATTAGATTGACCTAAAAGAAAAGGAGGAGAAGTCTCCATACTCTACTCCAATTGTCTCTCCCAAATCAGTCCCACACTAGACTTACCCTCTTTCTCACCAGCTGAACTCCTACTGACAAACTTCAAACTTAACAGTTTCAACACCATAACTGTCGCAGCAATCTATATTCCCCCTGGAGATAATATCAACATACTTGAGAACATCCTATCTCATCTCTCACATACCATCCACAATGAAATAATTATACTGGGAGATGTAAATATTGATTGGCTTACAATACAAGCTCCCAACACTACTTCCTGTATAAACCTACATGGGTTTGAGCAGCTAATCACAACCCCAACCTACATTAATAAATGTCACCTACCTAGCTCTCTTCTTGACTGGATATTGGTCTCCCACCCTCAAAACTATCACAACTCCTAAACCCTTCCAAATGCCATCAGCGACCACTGCACTATAACAGTTACCAGACGTACTCCCCACCTTACCAAACCTAACAAATTTATTACCACCCGCTCACTTTCTCATTTCTATCCTAACTCCTTTATTCATCAACTCTCCAAAATTAACTGGTCTTACCTCACGACTCTTCCTTTAGATGAAGCTGTCGACTCCTTCAACACTACATTCATACACATTCTTAACTCCCTTGCTCCTCTTTGCAGAATTAGAATGAAATCGAATACTGCTCCCTGGCTCAGTAAATCTACCAGAACCCTCATGAAAGACCGGGATAGGATTTGGAAAATGTGGACTAAAACTAGGACCCCTTTCTCTTCTTCAGAAATATAAAGAACTCAGAAATAAAATTTAAAAAATCATCCATTATGACAAAATAAACTTCTATGCCAATCCTCCCTCTACTCCTAAATCAGACCCAAAGAAATTCTGGAGCTCTATTAAACAGACTCTTCATCCAGGAAACCCTTCCTCTCCTAACCCATGTCCCAATGCAATACCTGAAGACATAGCCAACAAATTTAACAATCATTTTATAAACTCAATAACCTCCATAATAAATTATCTGCCCCCCCAAAACAACACTAGCACCCCCACAAACTCTATACCTCTTCCAAATCCTCCCAACTCCTTCTCTCTAAAAGCAGTATCAACTAACTATCTAAAGTCATTACTCTCTAAACTTAAACCTTGCTCCCCATCTGCTGACAAGCTACCCTCTTACTTCCTGCAGATTGCCACTGAACCTCTTGCCTATCCTGTATCCACCTTAATCAACCAATCCATTTCTGAATCCTATGTCCCCACTGTATGGAAGAATTTCTTTACTCTACCCATTCACAAAGGGGGCAACTCCTCAGACATATCCAAATTCAGACTGATTGCCATACTCTCTCTACTCTCAAAAATCCTACAGAAATGCATTCACAAGCAGGTAATGCATTACCTTCACCAGGAAAGCCTTCTCACACCCACACAGCATGGTTTCCATCCCAAACATAGTACAACTACTGCACTCATATCATTCAACATAGTCTCCCTAGCTCATCAAAACAATAAACTTGTCTCATGTCTATTCCTTGACCTTTCTAAAGCCTTTGACACTGTCTCTCACCCACTCCTTCTAGATAAACTCACTAACTTACATTTCTCTCCTCCTACTATCTCTTGGTTCTCCAGCTATCTCTCTACCCACCAGCAATCAGTTAAATGGTTCTCTGCACTATCCTCCCCTCTCACTGTACAAATGGGAGTCCCCCAAGGGTCCATACTTGGACCACTACTCTTTACTATTTTCACCAACTTGCTCTACTCCTCTTGTCCCCAGTCATCTCTTGTGCAATATGCTGATGACTCATCTGTTATAACCATTGCTGACAACCCAACTGACCTCCACTCAACTACCCAGGCATCCTTCCACACCATTGAGACTTGGCTTAGTGATAATAAACTAATACTTAATCCGAAAAAAACTAAGCTCCTACTCTTCCTCCCTAAAAACATCACCACACTCAAAAGTACATTTACCATCTTATCTTGCAACAACACTATCATCTCAGGGGAATCTAGTACTAAATTGCTAGGTGTTACAATAGATGATCAGCTTAAGTTTGATCTCTATATTGTTAACTCAGTAAAAAGAACTCATCAGAAACTTGGAAACCTTTTCCGTAGCAGGAAATAACTAACATTGCCCGAATAACTCTCTCCCAGGCTTTATTACTCCCAACACTCTTGTACAGCTGCCACATATTCACAAACCTAAATTCTACACTTATTTCCAAGCTTGAAACTACCTATAATAAGATCGCCAGATTTGCAGCTAACCAAACCTACAAGTCAAACTACTGCTTAGCACTACAGCAACTAGACTGGCTAGAATTCCCTCAGCTGCTCCAACTATACCAACTACAAATCATCCACTCTATCTACTCTCCTTCTGCCCCAGCCTCTCCACTGCCACATCCAAATATTCCCCTGCTAGGATGCTACGCAACTCAAATCAAGAATTATTAGACATCTACAAACCCAAAACCAAAATAGGCTGCCTTCTCTATAACTATAACCCAGCTACATCCTGTAACCAACTCCCCTTGGAAATAAAATCCCTCCAGCATAGCAAAAGTTTCAAATTAGCCACAAGGAAATACCTAAAAACAAAGTGGTCTTGCCACTGTAGCCAACCACCCTGAAACCACCATCCTTTCACCTATTTCACCACCTCACTCAGTGTATCTCAAACACTATTCCCCTGCCTCTTCTACCTCTTCCCTTCCTGTATCTCCAACCACTCTTAATTCTTACAGTCTTAAAACAACCTACCTGTCTAGTCTGTCTCATATACTCTACCTCCCCTACATCTCCTACTAGCCATTCTTACTTTCCTTTCTTGTTTCTCAACTCCTATACAACTACATCCTACCCACTTTAGATAAGCAACTGCCTAACTATTAACTCATTTTGCTCTAAGCAGCTTAAATAATATTGTAACTAGTCATATTTTCTTCTGCTAATTGTTTAAAACCTTGTTTGTAACAACTCATATACTTGTCTGCCAATTGTTAATACTCTGTATAACTGAACTGCCTGAAGAGCTTTTTTTTTTCTCAAGGTCTCTGCTTGTAAGATCCTATAGCTGATTGTTACTACTACGTTACTAAAATTTAATAAATTGTTTTCTAGTCCTGAGGAGCTTTTCTTCCCGAGTCTCTGCTGAAAATGAGCCAAAAGCTCAGCCAGACTAACCAAGTCAACAAATGTAAAATAAATAAATAAAATATGGGTATAACAGTGAACAATGAAAGTGCGGTTGTGTAACAACTTACCACAACAGTTAATGTTTGAATAGATCACTGTTGCAGCAATGACAGATAGGAAGTACTTTGACAAGGATACCATACAGCAAACCATTATACTAAAGCTTCGGCATGCCTTCCTCACGTGCTGTATGTCCCACCTCAGACCTACGCATGAGGACTACATGCTGGTACACAAGAAATGTACAAGGGCAAAACCTCTCAAATCTTTCTTGTCTGAGATATACCCTGTGGCTTGCTAGAAACAAGAAAATCTCAGGTAAAAAAGGAGAAAGGGGAAGAAAGGCAAACACCCTAAAGGAAAAAAGAATGAGGATAAGGGGGATGGAGGAAGGGTGCATGTACTACAAGACTGATCTACTCAGACATGTACTGTTATGGCAAGTTATTTTCATTGGATATTTACTATAGTAATGCTGACAGATGGAGCAATTTCCAAATTAACTGGTGGACTGGGAGAAGGTAAAAGATACAGAACTGGAGTCTAGTAATCTTTGGATCATGGCCCTGGCAAATCCTATCCTGCCTCTAGAGAAGGCATCGATTTTGTAATGCTTTGTAAAGGTGTGAATGAAAGATCAAGTAGCTGCCTCTAAGATAGACTTGGTTTCAAGCACTTGGAATAAAGCACCTGAAGAAGCTAGAGCCCTTGTAGAATGGGCCTAATGTGCTCATGGAAGGATTTTCCATGGAAAGAAAATCAAAGGAAATCCCAAGGGAAATTCTTCCAGAAAACATCTATTAGGATTCTGGAAGACCTTGATTATTACCCTCAAAAGAAAAAAAACAACATTTTCTAATTTATTCAGTCTTGTCCAATTAAAATCTTAGTTATTTATGTACATCTAATAATTGCAGAATCCATTTTCCCTTATTTTGAGGGTTTAGAAAAAATGAAGGGAGGTGAATGGAGATATCTCAGTAACTACCTTAGACATACAGGATGGATTAGTTCTAAGAGATACCCTATCCTTGAGAAAAATCAGAAAAGGTGGAATAGACATGAGGTCTTGTAACTCAGAAACCTTTTTTACAGAGGTTAATGCTAGAATAACTGCTTTCCAAATACAGTATTTCAAGGATGCAGAAGAAGCAGGTTCAAAAGGTGATAAAGTTAAATTTTCCAGAGAATAATGTAGATCCCAGTGAAGGAAAAAATATTTTCTGGGAGACATGATGTCCAGGACCCCTTTTAAGGACTGTTTGACCTCAATGGCGTAAACAAAGAAGTGGATCCACTGGTAGATGAGCTGAAACGGCTGACAAAAGTACCTTAATGGAGACATATGGTAAGCTAGAATTTAGTAGTTCGCACAAATATTTGAGGATAGCAGTATCTGTGCTTGCCAGTCCTCCTTTTTGGCACCCAAAAAAAAAACTTTCTCATGTAGAAACAGGAAGTTTTTTTAGCCTCCTGTGGCATGGCATGTCCTCTGAGTAAAGATGCCTAAAAGAATTAAAGAATTAAAAGCCTATTGTCCACATTGTGAGACTGAATGTATCTAAGTTGGGATGAATTAGACAGCCCTCCTCCTGGGTAAGCAAAGTCCATCCTGTAGGGTGATATGTGGTGATTGCCCTTGGCTAGGTGGAAGAGGAGGGAGAGCTATTGTTGTCTTGGCCAAAATGGGGTCACCAAAAAAATTTTGAGACTGTCCTTCTGAATCTTCAGGAAGTCGTTTTGGATGGAAAGGTAAAAAAAAATTAAGCTTCCATTTTCGAGGCTTTCTTGCAAGAAATTCTGGGGCAAAACATTCACAGCTGATTGTTCAGAATGTGGGCAAAAAGATCTATCTTAGGGCACCTCATTAGTGAACAGTCTTAACAGTCTTAAGGTAAGCATCTCTGCTCAACATCCGTTTGGAGGGTTTTCCCTAAATTTGCTCAGGAAATATGTCAAAGTGTTCTGTACTGATTTGATGCAATCCACTTGAAGAAAAAGACTGTAATGAAATGCAATGTTTCTAGCAATAATTGCCAACCTGCACAGGTGGTGTGACTTTGTAATCCCCTTCCCGTCTATTGATGTACCACATGAAAGTGGCATTGTGTGTTAAAACTTGGAGAGTACCTGGATACCAAAGCTGATGGGGAGAAAAAAAAAGCAAGAATCAATGTTTTCATATTTGTGTTTCTAATCTGTTGAGATCTTCTGCTGAGTACAGGGGAAAAGAAAATCAACTCCTGGAATTGCTGTCATCGGAGTGATCCACCAAAAAATTATTTCTTCACACAAGGCAAGAGAGGAATTGGGAATGACTGCGAATGACAGTATTATGCCAAAACAGATTTTATGTACTAGTGCATTTTCCTCATATGCAATCTGGCAAATGGAATCATTAGTACTATGGATGCCATGTACCCCCAGTATCTCAGAATATCTCTTGCTGCTGTCAGAGAAAGATTTGCCAGGAAGAGAAAGTAATCTGTTAAGAAATTAATCTTATCTGAAGTAAGAAATACCATCATGAGGGATGTGTTGAGATGGCAACCTAGGAACACTGTGGAATAAGAGGGAATACAAATAGACTTCTTGAGGTTCAGAGTAAATTCTAGGCTCTGAAAAGCCTTGACAGTAAAGTATATAAAGAATTTTCTGTAGAGTAGTGGCTCAAAGTTATCTAGTTAAGGAGATATGTGGATAACTTGGAGTCTGCAGAATGCAATGATGAGGGCTACACACTTTGTGAATACTTTCAGAGCAGTCAAAAGCCCAAAAGACAAAACAGTAAACTGAAAGTATAATCCCAAGACACAGAATCTTAGAAATTTCCTTTGATCAGGAGGAATATACATATGAAGGTAAGCATCCTTGAGACCCAAAGTAACCAGAAACACTTTGGGGAAAATCAAATGGAAAATATTTTAGTGTGTTAACATCTTGTATTTTGGAACATTCAAAAAGTTGTTCAGGGTTGACAAAGCAGAAACTAGTCTTCATGTACCTTCTTGCAATAGAATCCCTTTCCTTTTTGATGGTGAGAAGCTGTTTCTATTGCACCCTGATCTGGAAGATCTGAAATGATAGAAGGAATTAGATGATGTTGGTTTGGAGGTACTTATGAAACTGAATGCAGAAATGAGGTAAATTCCATTGTAACGTGTACCCTTTCAGAATGATTTGTAAAACCCAAGAATGTATTGAAACTGCTTTTCAGATGTGAAGTTTGAGAAAAAGTTTGTTGGGAAGTTTGGAGAAAAGTAGACTGAAGTGTGGGATGTTGGGGTTGGGGGTATTCAGAATCTAGAAGGTTTAATCCAATGAGGCTCCACTGACTCCTTTAAAAATCAGATTTGAGCTTATCCTGCCACTTTTTTAGATATTGTTTTCCTTCCTGCTGAGTAATCTTTTTGTGATAGAAAGGACCTGATCTGAAGGAGTAATTTTTTAAAGTTTTGGAAGAGGGAAAATAAAAATTTGGTTGAACCTCTGCATAATTTTATCCCTATCCTCCAGTTTTTTGAATATCTCAGTGGAAGGAGACCCAATGAAGCAATCCTTATCTAAAGGAGCACCTAAAAGGTTGTCTTTGTCTTCCCTGGGTAGGGAATGGAGTCTGAGCCAGGAAAACCTAATAACAGACCTAGTGGCAGTTGCCCTGATGGAAGCATCTGCATCATCATATATGCACTTACTGGAGTGATGTGCAACTTGAGAGGCAAAAGAAACATATTTTGAAGTGCAGACTTATGGACATCATCAGGAAGACATGGAATACAGTTAGTAACAATGTCAAAAATGGATAACAGGTACTCAGTCATATGGGTTTGATAATTATTATCACAGGAAGCTAATGTGCAGAAGTATACAGTTTCATCCTGTACTTGTCCATTGCCCTGCTATCTTTATCATTTGATAAGGCATTTGTACATGGAAGTAGTTTGGATGGCTTTTCTTAGTCTGTAGAAATTACTGCTGTGTTAGATGTAGAGATTTTGTGCAGATAGTTTTGAGTCAAAGACCTTATAATACCTGTCAGACTTTTACGATTGCAGGGTCCGAGACCCTAGAGCTATAAAACCTGAAAGAAAAGTGTTGGCAAGGCTACAAAAACAGAAGGGCCAACAAAAACCTTGGAAATCTCCACATGTAATAAAATGTAGCAAGTCTCCTGGGATTCAGAGTTGATTACACTCCCAATTAAAATGTTGCAGCATCTTATGCATGGTGTCCCCAAAAAGAAAGTCTTCCTGGAATGAGTCTGAGGATACACTTTCTATGGGTTCAGACTCATAACCAGAAGGGGAGCACAAATGAGAGGAGTAATTCTTTTTCAGGGAGTAGAGGATGTAGGAGCAAAAAACAGTGGACGTTTTAAAGTCATTAAGGATTTATACAGTCCCTGAGAAAAATCCTGCCATTTCTTTTTGTGGATCTCTGGGTGCAGGTGTAGCAGGAGATGAAATGTGCATGCTTTGTCTTTTGTTTTTGCTTTTTTGGAGATCCTAAAGGGACCATACATGAAGGGCCCAACCTCAGACATACTTCAATAAAGGGAATCAAGGGATGCCTTCATTCACCAATATCTGAGGAACCACCAGCTGGACCCCTTGAGATAATAAGCATGGGATCTCCCTTTATGGCCTTAATGGCTGTCTGGCTGGTCAGAATGAACATGATGAAGGGCTGCTCCATGTCAGCCTCCAAAAAGGTTACAAAACAATGAAAAAAGGCCCAGAAGTTGGATGCTCCACAGGCTTTCAAAGGTCTCATAGCGACATCTAACTCAATCCTGGAGAAAGAAGCAGACAAAGCATTTTCTTCTTTCTATTTTTTTGGTTTTCTTTTTGGGCTGTGAATGGATCTCCAAGGAGGGAGCTTCTGACTGCATAGGGGCTTGCATCAAAACCTGTAAGCACTTAATATATGGTATTTGCCTACTACACAGGCATTTCCCTCTCTTTGATGGCAGGAACAAAGTTCAAAAGTCAGAAAAAAAGTTCAATTAAGAGGGTCTCCAACAGGTACTTAGTCTTTCTCTGTGAAGGCAACTGGATCCTTCTGTACAATAGACAAACCGAGCTTTAAATGGAGACCTGCTCTCTTGACTGACATGAAAAGAGTTCTGAGAATTTTCACATTTGTAAATCTCTTAAGTACCAGCATGTAGTCCTAATGCCTAGGTTTGACAGTGAACTTATGGCAAGGAAGAAAGACGCACCTAAGCTTTAGTATGCTAGCCAGACATATGATAACCTTGGCATTATATGTACTATCTGTCAGCATTACTGCAACAGTGATCTAATGAAGGCCATCTAATTTTTAAACATCGCATAAATGAGTTCCATGTAACATCATTAAAGGTTATGGGTAGTATTTGCAGATAAATTAAATCACAGAATAAGTGGGTTATGACAGATTTATTTTCAAGCTTGATCAGGTCAAAACTTGATTACAATGCAATGCTATGCAGCCTGTACCTTAGCCACCTATTTAAGAAAACAGAAGAAATCCAAACATAACAAACAAAACCGATTTCTGGTTTGGCAGGTCTAAGCTATGAGCAAAGGCTGTCAAATGTGGCCTTTTTTTCCTTGACTAATTACAGACTAAGAGGCTATCAGTGCACAGAACCTTTCAAAATAAATTTTGAGTACTTGTCTTACAGCATCACATGTGAGTGAATATAGACTCAACAAAGCATTACACAAAAATAAGATTACTACAAATTGGTTTTCTCCAGGACTAGTCACAGATCTGAACAGGTACCATAGGTTCATAGGTTCATAGATAGGCAATAGGCTATCGGCCCTGGGGCCTATACAAGCCCAGCCAAAAAGGTACCCTGGCTTTTACCACCTAAGAAAATTATTTTCCTGTGCCACTGTCGAGCAGAGCCACAGAAGTGATCCCCGGGGTGAATTTCCTATTTCCCATCCAATCATCAAGATTTTTCTTGAAGAGTGCTAATGAGGAGCTTTGTTCGATATAGATATGTAGTTTATTCCAGAGTATGGGAAGTCTCTGGGACAGGAATCTATCCCTCTGGCATGTTCTGTTTATTGTGGTGACAAGGTTTACGTTCCTAGAGCATGTAGCTTGGAGGGATTGGGATTTCTTTAAGTGGAGCATGTCCAACAGCTCTGGGTTTGACATAGCTTTGTATGTTAGGCAGAGATCACCTCTGAGTAGGCGATATGCGACGGAGTAAAGCTGGAGTTTTTTGAGATGGTCTGCATAGGGCATCTGTTTGAGGCTGGTAATCCTCTTTGTGAGGTATTTCTGCGGCCTTTCCAGTTGTTGCAGATGTCTTGTGAGGTACATACCAAAAGGGGCATTGTACTCTATAATGGGTCTAATGAGTGATGAGTAGAGGGGAACAATGACCTCTTTATTTCTGGATGAGAAAACTTTTGTGATGAGGTGTGCCACGTAGAAGTATTTCCTGACTACTGTGGTGATGTGATTATCAAAGGAGAGACTACTGTCCACCTGTGTCCCAAGGTCTCATCACACTTTCGGTGTTAAGTATACCACCGCCTATGTTGTAGTTCATGGGTATAGAGTTTTTACCAAAGGGGAAGACAATGCACTATTTGGCATTGAGCTTGAGGCCATGGCTTTGACACCAGGCATCTGTCTCAGTGAGGCCCTTCTGTAGGATGTCCACATCGTTAGGAGTTTTGATTATGGCTCCTAGTTTGCAATCATCTGCGAACTTCATTAGCCAAAGACCTTCTGTGTTAGCCTGTACTTCAGAGAAGTAGATACCAAACAGTTGAGGACCCAGGACCAAACCCGGTGGTACTCCACTTGTCACTGGTCTGAAGTCGGATTTGGAGTCTGCTACTTTCACAGTGTGGGTTCTGTCAGTGAGCCAGTTGGCAACCCATCTTGTGACATAGGGATTTATACCTAGTTTAGTGAGTTTATCTATAATTCCAGAGCATGAGATGGTGTTGAAAGCCTTGGCAAGATCTAGATAGGCTGTGTGAACCACCTTACCCTTGTCTACGGCTTTGGTGACTGCTTCAAGGAAGTCTATCCGGTTTAGGAAACATGATCTGCCTTTTACAAACCCGAACTGGGTGGGGTCCAGTGTTTGGAGATTACCAATATATTTGTTTATAAGTTCCATGATGATACGTTCCATGGCCTTGCAGACCAGGATCATCAGGCTAATGGGGCGGTAGTTCCCAGGGTTCATAGTGGCTCCCCTCCTGTGAAGTGGGATAACCGTTGCTGTGTGCCATTCAGCAGGCACAAAGCCGAAGGTGAGGCTATGACCGAACACGGTACTTAGGTGGGGTGCCAGTTCGTTCTGTAGTTCATGCAGAACGCAGCCTGGGATGTTGTCTGGTCACACGGATGCTGTATTCTTGGCTTTGGAGAGTGTGGTTTTTACCTGTGCAGCCGTGATTACAGAAACTTTGCATTCTTCCGGTATAGAGATGGGCTCTTTAGGGGGTGAGAGGGGGGTAAAGTTAGCACTGAATCTATCTACCAGGATGCCGGCAATATCAGTTGGGTCTGTATATTTAGTGCCATTGTGCTGTAACTCAGAGCAGATCTGAGTGTTGCCATTGAGATTCTTGACATAGCTATAGAATGCTTTGTGGTTGTGTTTAGAATCAGTGGCGATTTTGTTTTCGTAACTAGCTTTGGAGGATTTTATCAGGGATCGCAGCTTCTTACTGAGGCTGACCAGGGAGCTCCTCCACTTGTGGGATTCTACTCTCTTTTGCAACAGTTTCTTCCTTCTGTTGTACAGTTTGTTTATGGCAGGAGACCACCAGACTGGCTTCCTTTTTTTGGAGGATACCGTCTTGGTTCTGTTTGGGATAGCACGATCCATGCACTCATGTAAGTGCTTATAAAGTGCAATTGTGTAGGATTCAGTAGTCGTAACTGTATTGTCCATCTGCATGGGTATCATGAAGTTCACCACTTCTGTCTTAAGAAGCATGAAGTTGTCTTTGGAGAATTTTTTTTACCATGGTTTCCTTAATGGGGGGGGGGGGGCAGGATGTGGATATCTAAGGTAATTAGCTTATGGTCAGATCGGACCAATGAGGCATTGACTTCAGGTGTGGAACACTGGTCACTCATGTTGGTAATGACTAGATCTAGGATATTGTTGACCCTGGTGGGGGTGTGGATAAGTTGATCAAGGGCATTGGAGTTTATGAATTCCAGAAAGCGTTGAGCAAAGGAGTTGGTACATGAGTAGTTTTCCCAGTTAATGGTGGGGTAGTTGAAATCGCCCATTATTAGGGTGTTTGGTTGAACCCTAATATTTTCCAGTACATCAAGAAAAGAGGAGAGGGAATCCTGGGGCATGGTGGGTGATCTGTAGCAAGATACAATTTGGAGTGCAGTTTTTCCCAGAGTTAGTTGCTCTTGGATAACCTCAGCTGCATCATGCTGAGCAACTAGCCTGGAGGTGTGGATATACCTAATGAATATGGACACACCTCCGCCTTTGGTGTTCCGGTCCAGGTTACATGGCGAAAAGTGTGGTATGAGTTATAGCCTGGTAGTGCAGGGGTGCTCTCTGGAGCCTTGAACCAGGTCTCAGTCACTGCACAAATATCAATGTTCTCCATTTTAAGGAGTGCCTTGAGTGAGTGCATTTTGAGATTTAGACTTCTAGCTTTGAGTAGCATCACCCTCAGTTTTTGCTTACCTGTTCCCGTTACGGTGGTGAATTTGTCATTTGAACCTTGCCTAAAAAAGGCACAATAGGGGCGGCAAGAACCTTAGCCAGTATCAGGAATCCCAGGGGTGACAGGTGCAGGCCATCTCTGGCAAAGCATCGTGGTCTGTCAACCATGTCATCCCAGGCAGACAGATACTGGATCCCTTTAGAATGGCACCAAAAGCTTAGCCAATTGTTGAAGTCAATCATTTTGTCCTTGTACTGCAGCATCATTCTGGGTGACGGCAGAATGCTACTCAGGGCTAGGGTCATACCTGCCTGGGCTACAAGATTGGAGAGCTCTTCCATGTCTCTTTTCATGTAGTACAGGGAGATACATCTCAGGTCGTTCACACCAACATGGACAATGACAGAGTCATATTTGTACTTGTTGTGGAGTGACC
This sequence comes from Protopterus annectens, assembly GCF_019279795.1. Lineage (NCBI taxonomy): Eukaryota > Metazoa > Chordata > Ceratodontiformes > Protopteridae > Protopterus > Protopterus annectens. The sequence continues at coordinate 847,238,678 of NC_056743.1, read as the reverse complement.
TGAGTGCGTGGGTTATGTGGCGGATCCAGGCACCCGACAGGCAACTGGCAGTAACCTTCTCCTTGTTTAGCCTGGTGAGTGGGACATCAGTGTGCCTGACTATAGAGTCACCTATGACTAGTGTGCCTTACTGGCTGTGGTTGAGTGGCATACTGAGTCTGCGGACTATGTGTCATTTGGGTTGTGTTGGGGAGGGTGGAGGTTGCTTGCATTTCTGCTTTGGAGGTCTCTGTTGCTTGAGCAGATTATTATTGAGAGCCTCCACAAATGTTTTTGTGTTTCTATGTGTGGGTTTTGGTGGTGTAGATTTAGTGAGACTATGTGATGAGTGTGGTGTGGTCCAAGTGTTTACCTTCTCCTCTAGACTGTCAAGTTCAGTCTTGATTGGAGAGAGCTTTACCTCCAGTTTGGCTAGATAAGTGCATCTCTCACAGGTTGTAGTGTTGGGTGGTAGGAGGAGAGGGTTGTCTGTGTACATGAGGCAATTTCTGCTTTGCCTCAAGATGCCCAGATTCATCGGATAGACAGGAGAGAACACTGGGGGCTGACCCTTGGACATGCCTGAATAAAAAACTATTTTCTTCTAGCTAAATGAGGAAAGTGAGTACAAGAACTGTTTTCCTCTAAGCAAGTGAGGAAAGTAAGTACCAAAACTGTTTTCCTCTAGGTAATAAGGAAGGTTGAGTGCTGTAGTAATTAGTAGGTTATTTTGTGCTTACATGTTCTGAGCAAGTGCTGATCACAAATAAGCAAATTCAAGTGCTAAAACTAAGAACCTGTATCTGGACTAAACTAGTTACAGGAAAGGGGGGAAACAAGTGCAAATGTGGGCTTTTAAATCAGAAAGTTGAGAGAGAGATGGAAAAACTGCCCAAACGGCCAATAACTAAAAGTTCTGGGCCAGAACCACTCCTTGTGTGGTAGATAGGTTGCCTAGTGCTTACCACTCCCACTGATAAGCTACAAGGCTTCCCTCCAACACAGAAAGCTTGGTGGGGGGTCTCAGAAGCTTACGTACAGTCCTGGATACAGCAAATATGAATCTGGACTACACTAGTTACAGGAAAGGTATTTTTTTTTATGTATATACAGAAAAGTAGCTAAAACAGCAGTCAAAACAATTCAAATGCAGTGCAAGCTAGCACACTTGAGTATGTAGCAATGTTAGACCAAACAGTTTAAAAAATGCAATTAAATTAAAAATGACTCAAAACAAGTGCAGAAGTAGTCTATTAGGTAGAATGAGGTAAAGAGATGGGACTGGGGGGAGTGTCCCAGATCAAATCTACAGTGGGGGCGAGCAACTGCAAAAGCTTCCAAATTTAAACAACAACACAGGAATAGGGAGGCTGGGTATGAGAAAACTAACACCTTCAACAGAGATCTGAAAAACTATACAGTGAAGCAGAAATAACATTGCACAACTCTGAAGTCAGCCAGCAATGATATAAAATTAGTCAAACAATTACCAGTACACAATCTGAAGTGCCAGAAAAATATACTCAGCTCTGTATATCTCCAGATATTTTGAAGAGCACTCTGTCAGGACACATGAAGGTTCCAGCAATGATATGCAGACTTTTTTTACTAAGAAGGCCTAATTTTATGCAAGTAATCCTTGAGATGGTCAGATAACACACAGGATGTAAAACCAGTTATACCAACTTAAGACACAGAGAAATAGGGGGAGGGGGAAAAACACCTTCAGCAGAGATCTGAAAAACTATACAGTGAAGCAAAAATAACAGTGCACAACTCTGAAGTCAGCCAGCGATGATATAAAATTAGCCAAACAACAATTACCAGTACACAACTCTGAAGTGCCAGAAAAATATACTCAGCTCTGTATATCTCCAGATAGTTTGAAGAGCACTCTGTCAGGACACAGGAATGCTCCAGCAATGATATCAGGTTGATAATACCAGGTCTAGATTCCTATTACTGGAACAGTTGTTCAAAGATATTTCTTCTTTAGCAGGCACTATGAACTTTGTCTTTTGCCCATATATGGTATGAAATGATAAATATCAGTTATCTCCTTCTGTGGTCTCTTGTGTTTAAGAAAATCTTAAACACGTTTGGAAACATTAAACTTCAGTTCAAAAAGTACTTTTCGCTGGCAAGTTTCACTGTGAATGCTACTCATGAAATTCACTTCATATGCTTCATTCAAATGTGAATTAGGTTCACAGTTAACAACAATGTTCCAATATAGCAATGTTTCACTTCCTCAATATACTGTATCACTGCCCTGTTAAGCTCTGATTGTGATGACTAATGTGAAATCTGGGTACTACCAGTGCTTTAGAGTCAAAAGGTACCTTCAGCATTTTCATGATTTGGACAAGGAATTTATCTTTTATTTTTCCAGATGAACCGAGTTCCAAGGTAATCAATATGTGGATGCACCCATAACCCACAGTGATATTGCTACGTGCTTATCTGAAGAAGTAATGTCATTTGCCATAAAAAAGCACCATGTTTCACATGCACACACACACACACACACACACACACACACACACACACACACACACACACACACGTAAGATTACATCATGAAAGGTAGAAAACTCAAAACAGAGAGTTACAAATGGTAGAGCAAAGATGCGAGAATTACAAAACATAAACATCTGCCTGCTCTGTTTAAAAGTATAAGTATAGTGAATGGTGTTGGGTACATGTTGCATTACTACTTATATTGCTCTGTCTCACTGCTGGGTGTACATCTTCCTAATTACTCTGTGGAAACGGTGTCAGGTCTTGCCTACTGCTGTACTGTCTTCTATATCCTATATCTAGCTACTAATCTCCCTAGCTTCCTGCCTACCTAGCCTAACGCCTATTCAATCTAGTCCTGCTGTTTCTCCTTCTATGACTCACAACTGTTTTCCTATTATTTGTTTTCTCTGCCTGCCTTTACTCAGATGTGTCCTTTTTGTTTTACAGCCTCCTACCCTGGGTCCTTCACTCTGAATCTTGCCAAAGATAGTGCATCTTACCTGGGTATCTTCATATTATTAAGAACCGAAAAAGCCTAAAGTGCTCCACTTGCCTTCGGTGCAGCTTATCCCCAGTACCTAAGACACAGTGTATGTAGCCCTATACCAGACATTTTTGTTATACAGTTTAATGGTGTTCTCTTCACCAGTGTATGTATACTTGTGATTAAGCTGCCAACCACAGTCTGTGTGCCCTGTAGCCCCCCAAATTACCTTTATGTGTTTTTTTTCTCCATCTCCAATACTTTATCAGGGTTTCTTAATAAAGTCTCCTTCCCAGTCTTGTTTTTCCTCCTATCGCCACTAGGTGGCACTATTATCCTAGTAACTTGCTATCTCTCTAAATAGTTTATTTCTTCCACTTATCTCTACTGAAACTGGGCCTTTTTTTTCTTACCTTTCTCCTTCCCAGGCATACTCCCTTTGTTTTTTCTCCTACCTAAAACTCTTCTTACCCCATCCTCTCTGATTTTTTTCACTCTGTACTTACCTTTTTTCCATTATCTACTGCTGTCCAGTTTGCTTACAGATTGTTTTTCCCCGTAGCTGTTTATCCCTTTGGCTCTTCCCACTCCGTTCGCCTCCCTACCCCAAATTCCCACCCACCCCAAGGGGTCCTAGCCTTATACCTCCCAAGCCACACCCCTTCCCAAATACACCCTATCCCTCTCCTTTGCTTATTAACCTTGTTCACACCCTCAAACTCTTTACTACTACTCCTTATTTTGTAAATACACCATATATATATATATATATATATATATATATATATATATATATATATATATATATATACTACTTCCCTTCCTCTCTCATAACCCACACTCTATTACACCTATATTATTCTTCCCTACTCCTATTACTTTCTCTAAAACCATCCTTTTAACTATGGCCCTACCACCTATATCTACATTCCTACCACTATTACTTCTATGTACTACCCTCCCTTTCCTATCTGTATCCTACATACTAACTGCCTATGAACATCTCATATTCAATGACTTTCAGCATCCTTTCCAGCATACTTTACTTACTACTCATGTAACCCCCTACAACCACATTAATATCACAGCAACTTTTATCTACTTACTTCCAAAGTATCACAGACTAGGCCACATTACTTATCCCAAATGCAATAAATCCCTAAACATCTACTCTAAAACTTTACAGTTCACATACAGACCGAAACATTATCTCCTATTAGATGGAGACATTCACCCCAACCCTGGTCCCTACAAAAAAGACAGCTCCAATCCCCAAACACTCATTCTATCCACCTCTTACAACCCAGATAAAGCATCTGACTCTCTCCTTATAGCTCATCTTAATATTCGTAGTATTAACAAAAAATACCCCATCTGCATGCTCTCTTAGATGTCCATTCCTTTGACATCCTATGTCTTACTGAAACATGGCTTAAACCATCTACAAAGGACAATGAAATCACCCCACCTGGATACAGTATATTAAAACTAGACTGTAAAACTAAAAAGGTTGGAGGAGTAGCCATTCTTTATAAGTCATGGCTACACATCACTTCTTTCAATGTGCAGCTCCCTTCTAACAGTAATGCTGAAAACCTTTCTGCTAAACTTCAAATAAACACCTATAAATCCATCTATTTAATTTGCTCCTACATCCCTCCAGGAAACAACATTAATACTCTTGAAAATTTACTTAGCTGCCTCTCCACTCACCTACCTCAAGAAGCAATAGTGCTGGGTGACTTTAATATAGACTGGACTACTTGTACTTCACCCAAGCTTACTACCCATATTAACCTTTACCATTTCTCCAAAATCATTACCTGCACTACTAGAATCAATAAACCCAACAACAAAGAAAGCACCCTAGACTGGATTCCTAGTTAACAATAACCCCTCTATGTATAAAACAGGTACACTTCCTGATGACCTTAGTGACCATTCACTAACCTATGTCATCAGACAAAGACTCAACATCCCCAACTCTAATTTCTTTAGGACTACTTGATCCAATAAAAAATTTAGACTTGAATGCTTCCAGGCTGAACTTAAAGCTTGTGACTGGTCACCACTGAAACACCTCCAGCTAGAGGAGGCAGTTTTATATTTTAACAGTAAATTCTTACAAATTCTAGACTATCATGCTCCCATACACACTATCAGAATTAGGACTAAAGCTGCTCCATGGCTTACTAATGAAACCAGATTGGAAATGTCACTCAGAAACAAAATCTGGGCCAAATGGAGAGCGTCTAAAAAACGATCATCTAGAATTTAAACAATTGAGAAATGCTGCTAAAAGATCTATAATGACCAACAAAAAAAACTTCTACTTTCAGCTCCAGCAGACCCACAAACATAAACTACAAAAATTCTGGTCAGGCATAAACAAACTCCTACACCCAGGTCACACCAAAACACCAACCCCATCAGATACCACCAATAACAATCCTAAGCATATTACCAATACCTTTAATACCTTCTTTACTGAAGCTATCCAATCACTAGCAAACTCTCTACCCCCTGTTAAACCATGTCTGTCATCCACCTCATCTAGCTTACTACCATCATTCCACCTACAACCAGTCTCTACATCCCTCATTTGCACCCTTCTCCTAAAATTAAAGCCATGCACCCCTTCAGCAGACATCCTACCAGCCGAATACCTGCAAAAAGCAGCCAAAGTTATAGCCTATCCCATTTCTATCCTAATAAATAGAACAATTTCTGAAGGAACTATCCCATCTATCTGGAAAATCTCCCATATCATCCCTTTACATAAGGGTGGGAACTCCACTAACCTTTCCAACTTTCGACCAACTGCTTTACTCTCTCCTTTAGCAAAAATAATGGAAAAATGTATCCACCGACAACTACTCAACCACCTTCTCCAAAATAACTTACTAGCTTCCTGTCAGCATGGATTTTGGCCATTCCATAGTACCACCTCTGCCCTTTTATCCTTTTCTGACTGCAACAACAAAAATCGTAATAACAACAGTCTATCTTCTGCTCTTTTCATTGACCTCTCAAAAACTTTTGATATGGTTAACCATCAGCTTCTTATTAATCTACTTAAATCTCTCTCTCTCTCTCTCTTGATTCACTAGCACTAAAATGGATCTATTCCTACCTGGAGAACCGCCAACAAGCTGTGCTATGGGATAACACACTTTACACAAATCTTCCTGCCTCCCTAGGTGTCCCTCAAAGCTCTATTTTGGGGCCCCTCCTATTCTCAATTTTCATTAATGACCTCAACTTAACTATTCCTCAAGCTACCTACATACAATCTGCAGATGATTCAACATTAACATGCTTCACTACTTTCTTAACTGAACTCCAATCTCTCACCCAAAAGGTACTGAACATTGTGGAAAACTGGTTCCTACAGCACTGCCTACTCCTGAACCAAAAAAAAACAAAAAACAAATTACTGCTCTTTAACCCTTCAAAAAAGTCCACACAAATAGACTTCACAGTGTTATCCAGTAATGGTACTGCTACATCACCTGAGCCAACTACCAAACTCTTAGGAGTAACAATTGATAATAACCTCACCTTTGACACACACATAAACAACACAATAAAATCAGTTAACAGAAAGCTAGGCTCACTTTATAGGATTAAATCCTTCCTTACTTCTACAGCTAGAACTACTATTGCCCACACCCATTTTACCTCTACCCTCCTCTATGCCTCTCCAATTTATACCAGTCTTTCCAAAAGTAACCTCAACAAACTTTCAAACTCATACAACAACATTGCCAGATTTGCCACAAGTCCCCCATTTAGAACCCACCATTGTCATAATCTAAAACAACTGGGCTGGCTGGAATTCCATAATCAACTTCTCTTTTACCAGCTTACTATCACACAAAAGATCCTCCATCATCCTAGTAACACACCTATACTTACTAGCCTGGTTACCCCCTACATAAATCTATCTACCCTACGCTCATCAAAGAAATTGCAAGTATCTTTACATAAGTCCCACAATAAAGCTGGGGACGCTCTGTTTTCCAACTCCGTGGGGAAAACCTGGAACCTTCTCCCAAAATAACTGTCATCTCTGTCCTCTACACCACTCTTCAAGAAGCAACTCAAAGAATACTTTAAAAATAACTGGCTATGTCCATGCACTAACCCAGATTAATCACTTAATCATTCATACTTTGTCTAGCATATCTCACTACAGCATTTGCTATGCACTCCTTCCTACTAACCTCTGAACGAATGTATTTTGCTATCAGGTAACAAATGTATGTACTAGATAGAGTATCATAGAAGGTACTATAGTAGTTTGTCCTTTTCTAGCATACTCTCTACTGAATAGTATGTATTTGTCTAAACCTCTTGTTTATATTATTTCTCCATTTGTCTTGTAATCTTTTGTTTGATTTATTGATGTTTACCTATCATCTAAATAACTTGTATTGCCTTGCCTTAAATACATATTGTATCTATATGTCTAGTAACTGTTAGTGGAGCTTTTCTTCCCGGGCCTCTACTGAAAATGGACATGTATCCAGTTGGACTAGCCCAGTCACAAAACAATGAATACTTCTCTCCCACTAAAAAAAAGCCCTATATCAGTGAACTGCAGCTACAAAACCAAGATCTAGGGATATACCTTTCTGAGGTGCAGGCCAAAACCAGTGGGCTATGGCTGACCAAGTTTGCTGATGACTGCAAGAAGGCCACTGTCATCAATTCCCCTCGTGACGTGGACATCCTCCAAAAGGGTCTCACCCAAACAAATGACTGGTGCCAGAAACATGGCTTTAAGCTAAGCTAAATACAAAAAATGCATCATCATCCCCTTTGTGGAGAGTGACGTCCCCACAAATTATCACATTAATAACAATGTCCTAATCATGCAGTCAGTTGTGAGGGATTTGGGCACTCAGATTGATAGCAGCCTAACTTTTGACTATCATGTTGCTCCACTGTATGGAAAGCTTTCTACATGGCCCACCTCATAAGTAAGGGCATCTCATCCAGGGACAAGGAGGTCATAGCATCCCTGTATTCTTCCCTTATAAGGCCCATTATTGTGTACAATGCCCCATTCACCATGTACCTCACAAAGCACATGCAGCAGCTGGACAGACCACAGAGGTTCCTCACCAGGAGAATCCAGGGCCTCAAAAATCTACCATACACAGATAGGCTAAAAGCCCTATCCCTCTACTCTTTCGTACAGACTCCTCAGAGGTGACCTTTGCCTGGCATACAAAGCAATTTTGGACCCCGCCTTGTTGGGACTGCAGCATATCCACAAGTCAAGCTCCACTAGAGTAACCCACACAAGTGGTCTCAACCTGGTCTGTGACATTAACAGGACTTGTTGGGGGGACAGATTTGTGTCCCAGAGACTCCCCCATCTATGGAATAGACTCCCTCTCCATGTCAACGAAAGTACCTCTTTACCCCTTTTTAAGTGCAACCTGGATAACTGGATGGGAAACAGAAAATACATCCCTGGGATTCCACCCCTGTCTCTGCTGGACAGGGACATCAGGTGCTGATTTGTCTATACATGGGCTAAACTCTTGGCTATGCTTATAAAGGCTTCAGGGCCAATAACCTAGTAACTTCCTCTGATCTTATGACCTTGGTAGTGATACTGTTACGGAAAGGGTTTTTAGTAACATAATGTGTTGGGTTAGGGTTAGGGTTTGGGTCAAGGTTATCATGCATGAGTAAGATGGGCTAACCCCTATGCACCATCTTACTCATGTGTGCTAACCGTAACTATAACCCTACCCCTGCCCTTAACCCTACACATTACATTACTAAAAACCCTTTCCCTAACAGTGCCACTACAAAAGACAAAATAACACAGAATACACACAACACAAAACATGCACACCACTGACTTTATCCCCTGACCTAACCCTTACTTTAACCCTAACAAACAAACACTTGCAGAGTCATAACTTCTGTAACACAGTCTTGCACATCTTTTCAACCACCACTATTTCATTTGGATATTAATCTTTTTGCACACTCCTGCTTTTTATATAAACTAAATTTAACCATATGTGATTCACTCAAATGAGCAGTCACTCATTTATGCACTCTTTTTACACCTACAAAAACCTTTCTGCCAAATGTGATTCTACCTTTTGAGTTAAACCATATATAAATTTGTGTGTGTGTGTGTGTGTGTGTGTGTGTGTGTGTGTGTGTGTGTGTGTGTGTGTATATATATATATATATATATATATATATATATATATATATATATATATATATATGTGTGTGTGTGCAAAGTTCTTTATAATCCACAGGTTATGTTGTAAACAAGAACGCCAATAAACGAAAAAAACAAATTGAAATTTTATTAAGCTTAAAAACAAGCTTTTCGTCGGCGCTCTGCACCAACTTCCTCAGAAAAACAAACTGCACCACACATTTGTCTCACTATAAATACATCACTACTCCACTCAAATGCTCCCCCTAGTGGCTCCCCTTTAAAAAGCACATAATTACACTTTGAAATTTTTAACTAAGAAGCGGCCAAAATGTTCAACAATTTGGTATCTACTACTCATACCTGCCATCAATGCTGGTAAACCTATGATGCTCCAAATATTGAATTTTAAAGCCACCATAATTACATATAAATACAAATGATCAAATGTGTCAATAGCCACAAGAAAAATTATGATGTATTTTAAAAATAAGTATAAAAATGGAAAAAAATTCCCACAAGTGTTAATATAAACAATAATATAAACAATAAATAGTGAACACAGAAATGAAATAAAAAATGGTAAAATCCAAAAATATGTTCCCAGATGGCATTAAGTCACTCCAGGGGGCTTCACCTCACTAGGCTTCTCAATTTGAGGAAGCAACTGATGGAAAGCATACTGTTAAGCCCAGGTAAATGGTAAGCTTCCATCTTAAGTTGCCACATCAACTCCTTGCATTCAAGTCTTAAAGAATCGGGTCCCCCCATAAACTCTTGGTTTAGCTGATCGATGACTGTAAATGAAAATTTGTGACCTGGATTATCTAATATATGTTTGGCCAGGGCATTGTCGACCTTCCCCTTCCCTTTTACATTCAATAACCGGTGGTTCCACCAACTGATTGGGGTCCCTATGGGATCACCCTGTGGAGCCAGTGTGACCAATTTAGTTATGGCCCAATGGGAGAGGGTGTTTGTTTTATCTAATTCTTTGGTCCAAGAGAAAGTAGCGTTATACACTAGGTTTTTGGATGACATTTTTGTCATCTTCAATGGTACTCTAGATGATGTTAATAACTTGGTGTTGTTTTTTAACGGCTCCACAGAATTTTTGAAATTCACATCTGAGTTTGCCATTGACAAGATTATCTACTTGGACGTGGAACTAGAGAAAGATAGGAGCCTAAATCACTTCGTGGCCAGCATACATTGGAAGCCGACTTTCTCCAATTCTTATCTACATTTTGACAGCGAACACCCATTACACCAAAAGAGGGCTATCGTGAAAGGCCAATTTGTTCAAGCAGCCCGTATGACATCAGAAGATAAGAAATTTCACAAGGAGTGCAAGTTCATCTTTGGCATGTTCGTCAGCAAAGGGTACCCCGCCGATTTTGTTACAGAATTGAGTTTGGAAGTGCAGGGGAAGAGGGTCAATGGCCACTTCCGCCCCATTTTGGGGAATATGGAGGATGGGTCTTTAGGTTTACCTTGCCTCGCCAGTGAGTCTGATACTTTCAATTGTTCTTTTGTAATTTCATTCAACTTGGATGCAATGGACATTGTGTCCATTATAAAGAAAAATTGGCGCTTATTAACCACCGAGTCAATAGGAGCATTTGGACTATTATCGCCCCCTAAGGTTACTTTCAGGAGGGGCCTTAACATCAAAAACATCCTGGAGTCCAAAGTTGCTGGTGCCTCCCCCAGATCTGGGATGTTCAAATGTAACATGTACAGGTGCTGCAGATACATTAAAGCAAGTTCAGCTTTTTCCATCAGGGACAAGAAGTATCTCATACAAGGAAGATTCAATTGTGCCAGTAATCGGGTGGTATATTTAGCCCAGTGTTAGGTCTGCCCAGGTTTCTACATCGGCAAGACTGATAGGAAACTACAGGAACGAGTATACGAGCATTTATATGCCAGCAGGAAGGGGAAGGTTGACAACGCTCTGGCCAAACATATATAAGATAGTCCAGGTCACAAATTTTCATTTACAGTCATCGATCAGCTAAACCAAGAGTTTATGGGGGGACCCGATTCTTTAAGACTTGAATGCAAGGAGTTGATGTGGCAACTTAAGTTGGAAGCTTACCATTTACCTGGACTTAACAGTATGCTTTCCATCAGTTGCTTCCTCAAATTGAGAAGCCTAGTGAGGTGATGCCCCCTGGAGTGACTTAATGCCATCTGGGAACATATTTTTGGATTTTACCATTTTTTATTTCATTTCTGTGTTCACTATTTATTGTTTATATTATTGTTTATATTAACACTTGTTGGAATTTTTTTTCCACTTTTATACTTATTTTTAAAATACATCATATTTTTTCTTGTGGCTATTGACACATTTGATCATTTGTATTTATATGTAATTATGGTGGCTTTAAAATTCAATATTTGGAGCATCATAGGTTTACCAGCATTGATGGCAGGTATGAGTAGTAGATATCAAATTGCTGAACATTTTGGCCGCTTCTTAGTTAAAAATTTCAAAGTGTAATTATCTGCTTTTTAAAGGGGAGCCGCTAGGGGGCGCATTTGAGTGGAGTAGTGATGTATTTATAGTGAGACAAATGTGTGGTGCAGTTTGTTTTTCTGAGGAAGTTTTATTTTATTTTATTTTTATTTTACATTTGTTTACCGGGCTAGTCCAACTGGATACATGTCCATTTTCAATGGAGGCCCGAGGAGAAAAGCTCCACTACAATACTACTAACGAGATTAAAAATTTTAGCAAAATATCAAAAATTCAAGATATTAGATTATACAAGAAATATGCAAAAAAAAAAATACACAGAACTGTAAGCCTATGTTCTACTACAATACTTCTAAACAGGTAAAAATATACAGAAAAAAACGTAGAATTGTAACACTCCAACAGGATGTGAAGTCATTTGAATACAGAATAGTGTAGTACTGGAGAATATAGGAGTTATGAACATTGTTTACTCTAAAAGCAATTTCATTAGAGGTTGAGAAATTAAGATATATGTCATTTAGTAGAGGGAGTATCAGAATCAAGTTTATGCAGAGCGCTGACAAAAAGCTTGTTTTTAAGCTTAATAAAATTTCAATTTGTTTTTTTCTTTTATTGGCGTTCTTGTTTACAACATAACCTGTGGATTACAAAGAACTTTGCACACATCTATCTGAATCCAGGAGTTTAAAGGCGCTGGACCTGCAAGGGTGGTTTTTTCACCAGTCTGTTTTTTGTTTTTTTGAATTTTTAGAAGATTCAAAATCCTGAGGGTACAGTACAGATACAGCACACACAAAGACATACACACAACTTCCCCCCCAACTCAAATATATTATCCTGCTCTACAGATAAGCACAGGGGTCAAGCCCCCCTGCGTCCCCCACACCCCCCTACTTATATATACTAACTTCGAGATTGCACAATCAGGCACACACAAGTAACTCACTCCCACACATTGTACACACCCTCGCACACACACATCACAGTCAAAACACACATTGACATACACTAAAGTGCCTAATCAACACACACACACATATACATACATACCCAAACTCACATTAACCATTCACACACCACAATACCAGAAGCGCTAATTCAAAATCTCGTACTTTGGGATTTTGAATTTCGCACTTCTGGTGTTCTGGGATTTCAAGACTTCGCTATTATAATTTCGAAATACTGAAATTAGTGATTTCAGTATTTTTCAAAATTAAACAGGGAACCCATCTATACACACACACACACACACACACACACACACACGTGTACATATGTATATATTTACATTATATTTATATTATACAACTTTAATCAAAATAATAAAACATTAAAATATAAAACAGTAAGCACTTTCGTAACTCACTGTTGCTTCTTCAGACTGTTCAGAACTACATCAAATACACAGTCTTATATAGTTAAAACAATTACAGAATTACAGATCACTGCTGAGCAGCAATTAAAAAAATCAGCTGTGCATATCTAATAATCTCAACAAACCACTGAGCCAACCATCTGAGACTTTCAAAAAATCTATCCTATGGAGATAATCACAGAGAACATACTAACCTATAAAAAATAGAAAAAAAAAATCTAAAAAACAATTGGTTAACTCATCCCACTAGTTCGCTCCCATTGGTTTACAAACAGCCAGTGAAATATAGCTCTACCTTCTGGAATAGTAATCATAAAGCGAAGCTGTATAATTCCAATGATATTTAATACAAAATTATAAAAATCAAAACTACAACCTGTTGCAGCTTAATATGTATGCAATCAGACATATAACAATCATATTTGACAGGGTCAAAAATAAAAATATAAATATAAAACATAAAAAATCATTGGAACGATTAAATCATCCAAAAAACTCCAATAGTAAATCAATTGTAGCCCAGTACTATTGCGCATTGCTCCTTTCAATATTGGAACAAAGGAAAAACCTCCAACTAATTAAAAAGAACTTACTAAGTAACCAACCATGCCACTATAACATTAGTGGCAATACAAAGATATCAGCAATTCAAATTCAAAAATTCCTGGGATAAACCAATCAACAGCTGCTTCTAGGATAGGCAAAAGAACTTCTTTTGTGTGTTTCTAATGGTTAAGCATCTGCGCTTAACCTCCTATCAAGATGGAATAACTTGAGTCAGTTGAAGCCTGGTCTACTCTAAATGGACCGATCAAAATGCCCTACCACAAAGTAATAGAGCAATATAGCATCAAGGCCACAGATCGGTTCTATATAAGCAAAGCCGATCCATTTAAAGTGACTCAACACATAAAACTAAGACCTAAACCTAAACTGATATAAACTACCACAGAAAGCACATCTAAATAACAAGAAAAACATTCATTATATTAAGTGAATGATTAAGAATAAGAAAAATCACTCGGGGGGGGGGGCAAAGATTAAAAATATTTGGCTACTGGCAGTGGCTCCTCAAACTAAATGAAAAGAACTACTGAAACATTCTAATGTCACAGCAAAAGTTTCGCTATTAAAACATATCACTATAACACTAATGACAATATAAACATAGCAGCAAATCATAATCAAGAATTCCTGGAATACACCAGTCAATGGCTGCTTCCAGGATAGGTTAGATGACTGCCATCGTGTATTTCTAATGGTTAGGCATCTACGCATAACCTCCTATCTGGTTGAAATAACTTTAACCAATAAAAACCTAGTCTACTCATGATAGGCCAATCTAAATGCTCTATCACACATATAGCAACAGGACAACACATCCACAGATAGCCAATCAATGGCTGTTTCCAGGATAGGCTACAGGACTGCCACTGTATATTTCTAATGGTTAGGGATCTACACTTAACCTCCTATCTAGCTGAAATAACTTAAACCAATAAAAACCTAAAGTACTCATGATAGGCAAATCAAAATGCAAATCAAAATGCTCTATCACACATATAGCAACAGGAGAACACATTGGCTCCATGGGAATGAAGCCAACCCATAACAAATAACTTAATAAACTAAATTAGATGCCTAAAATTAAACTAATCTAAATACCATATAAAACACATCGTTCAACAACACAGAATGAATGAATTGTTAAGACCACGAAAAATCACTCCAGGGTAGATGCCAAAAATTACAAATATTTAGCTACCGACAATGGCTCCTCGTCCCAAAACAACTCTACTACATACTTCCTAACGTCTCTAACATAACCTATACACCAAAAGCTATCTCTCAGCCCTTCTGTGAGGCAAAGTTGCAAGGGCACTGACAAGCAGCAGTTATCTAAGGCTGGTCACAGAAATGACCAAGCTCAGCCAGAAAGCTAAACTCTGAATATTAAATCCTTATAAGAAGAAACTAAAGGCCACAGACACACACTTTATATGAAAGCGGTCTCAGCAATTGTATTTCCTATTCATAAAGACCTTTCTGTCGATGACAGACCACATTAGATAAATGCCATCTCAAGGAGAGGACAAAATAACCTAAATCAACCATAATCACCACCATTGCCCCCATACATGTGATATATTGATTATGGATGGGCACTCCTCAAAGAAATACAGGGAAGTAGAAAGAGAGGAAGATCCCTCTCCAGGGAGTAAAAGGCCATTCAATATTAGCAACATTCATCAGACTGAATTATACTGTTAGAGTATGGCACACATCACGATCTTAGCAAATAAGCTCCAGTAACTATAACATTAATAAGACATAACAAAAAATAAACCAAAAATTTAAAGATAGTACATATCTGCAGAAAACCGTACTATGGTCATTGTTGGGTCTATATTACCAATAATCACCTCTCAGATAAGACACCATACCAGATAAATCTCTGGATGTTC
Source organism: Protopterus annectens (assembly GCF_019279795.1). Classification (NCBI taxonomy): domain Eukaryota; kingdom Metazoa; phylum Chordata; order Ceratodontiformes; family Protopteridae; genus Protopterus; species Protopterus annectens. The sequence goes on along the minus strand of NC_056743.1, from coordinate 847,223,165 downwards.
TCATTATCACAAGGAAACATTAATACTACAACTAAACAAACCCTTTGACAATTGCTGTCCAGTTGGTAGAATATCAATATAAGGGGCATACTACATGATTACGTGAAAGCTTACTGAAATGCAAAAACATCCATGTAAACAACATCAATGGCAGCAGTTTGAAACACAGCTTAACAAAAAAAAAAAAAAAAAACCTACAAAAATGAAGTTATTGAAAAAGGAAACAGTTTCCTTTTCCGTTCACTAAACCCAAACCCTAATAATAGCCACAGTATAACTTTATCTGAATAGTGATACTGTCAGGGAAAGGGAATAATGTGCAAGGTTAGGGTTAGAGGCAGTGTTAGGGGCAGGATTAGGGGTAGTAAACATGTGTAGGGTGGTCAGAGGGCTTTGCCTGCTTGCCTACCTCACCTTACTCATGTATGCTAATCCTAACATGACCCCTACCTCATTAACTTATGAAAATCCTTTTCCTAACAGTATTACTTCACAAGACACACACACACACACACACACACACACACACACACACACACACACACACACACACACACACACACACAGACACTGCAAAATATGCATAGCACAACATCTACCCCCTAATGATACTCTTACTCTAAAGTTAAAATGTAAACACTCTCACACAAACTGAGCAACATCCATCACCACTATGTCAAACACAGTGCATTCACAAACCAAAACATTCACACACACAGACAATTCATTAAATCTCTCCCCTTGACCATCCCATACTCTGACCCTAACCACAGAACACACCTTCTCTCTATCCCAAGCGAACACACACACACACACACACACACACACACACACACACACACACACACACACACACACACACACACACACACACCATTAAATCTATCCTCTTAACTTTAACCATTACCCTACCCTAACCTTAAAACACACATACTTGCAGATTCGCCCACCTCAACCAACTTACAATAAACATAAATATTTGAACTTCTGGTTATTGACATCCATTAAACTTGACAAACAGTGAATTAATTCAATATACTTACCTAACTGAACACACTTTCAAACAAACTGCTGTTTGAAAGAGTGTCAAGACAACTCTCTCTCTCTCTCTCTATATATATATATATATATATATATAAACATAATTTTTTAAATTCTTGGACTCTTGCTAACTGAGCCACTTGAAAATCCATTGCCACTTTTTCTCTTTTACTTGTGCAGGCAAAGCACAGACTAAGCACTACACAATGAGAAATAGAAGTTATGTACTTACCATAACTTGGCATCTGTGTTGCCCATTTTCATTCTTCCTCACTGATGGTTTTGGATCCAACAACAGATTCGACTCAGATACATTCCAAGACTTCTGGATCTAAGTCTCGATCTCCTCCCTCTTCCCATAATGCAGCATAACTTCCCTAGCTCCCGAGATCGAATTTGCTGCCCCACAGCAGAAAGAATAAAGGAAAAGGACAGTAGAAAAAGAAGTTTGGGGCCCAAACCTAGAACCTATGGTTTCCAAAGTCTTCTAGGTAACTTCTCAAACAGACAAGGCCAGGAGAAGGTTGGGGGGGGGCATGAGGAAGAATGAAAATGGACAACACAGATGCCCAATTATGGTAAGTACATAACTTCTATATCTGATATTGTCCTTTTCATTCTTCCTCACTGATGGGTTGAAGTTCACAGCTACCTAACTCTTGATTGGCCCTCAAGGAAGGATATGCTGGAGCACTGCTGGGCCAAAAAAAAAAAGCCCTACTTCTGGAGATGATGTCCAGTTTGTAGTATGAGACAAAGGTATGAGTTTCTGACCATATGGGTGTAGCACAGATTTCATCAATTGAGGCTCTAGAAGAAAATGCAGATGAAGTCGCCACATATGTGGTACAGTGGGCTTTTGGAGGTCGAGGCAATTCAATACCTTTTTGGGAATAAATGTGAGAAATACAATCAGTACTCCTTTTGACCATGGTAATTTTAGAAACTGCTCAACCTAAACAAGTTGGTGAGAAGGATACAAACAGCTCATCAGAATTTCTGTACTTCTTTGTTCTGTGAAAACAGAAACGTAATTGTCTATGAACATCAAGGAGATGCAAAATATATTCATCTTTATTAGAAAATTTGGGGAAGAAAAATGGCAGTTTGATTCTTAAAGTTTGATTCCATGGCTACTTTAGGCATGAAGGAAGGGTTAGTTCATAAAGATACTCTGCCCTTTTACGGAATATGATGTAAGCAGGTTTGGCTGATAAAGCTTGAAGTTTGGATACTCTCTTAGCTGAAGTACTGGCTACCAGAAAATTTGTCTTCCATGAAAGAAGTTTCATGTCGCAACTGTCAGCTGGTTGGAAGGGCTTTTGAGTAAGGCCTTGAAGAAAAACTGTAAGATCCCAAGGGGGGTGGATCTTTTATTGGAGGACTAAGCAGAAAGATGCCCTTCATGAAAGCTTTACATAACTTGGAAGTAGAAAGAGCGGAAGATCCCTCTCCAGTATGCAAATTAGATATGGCAGCCAGTTGAAGTTTTATAGTAGAAAAACTGGCTCCTTGTTGAAAAACAGCACTAAGAAAAAGGAGAATGACCGAGGTAGGAGCTGAGAAACGTCCACATATTCTTCTTAGAAGCCTATATGGAAAACCTCTTCCACTTGCTGTTATACACCTTTTTAGTGGAGGGTTTTTGAGAAGCCAAAATTATGTCATGGACTGGAGTGGCAAGCCTGGACTTTCTTACAGAGCAAAGTACTTGTTGCACTTGTTGTTTAGGAGAGAGGCAAAAAGACAGCAACAAGGCTTGCCCCAATGGCTGAAAATCTTGTTTGCTACTGATTGATGGAGGCACCACTCATGAGAAGTCAGAATGGACCTGCTGAGTCTGTCTGCCAGCACACTGGTTTTCCCCAGAATGTGTGTTATAATTAGAAAGCGACTTGAAGAGATTGCCCATTCCCAAACTCTCATGGCCTCTCTGCATAACGGATAAGACCAGGTTCTGCCTTGTTTGCTTATGTACCAGACTACTGACATGTAGTCCATATGTATAACAACAGTCCTCTGAGGGAAAATGTCCTGAAAGGCTTGCAACATTAGAAGAACTGCTCTCATATCGAGGATATTGATATGCAACTTGGTATCGGAGGGGGACCACATGCCTTAGACCATCTTTCCCTTGTAATGCCCCCCACCCCAACTGGGAATTGTCTGTGGTCACTGTGGCTATTGATGGTGGGAGAGAGAATGGCTTGCCCAGAGACAAGTCGTTTGACTGCATCCAGCACTGGAGATAATGTCGGTAGGTTGAAGTCAACTCAATGGGAGAAGATAGATGCTGGTAAAAAAATGGACCACTGAACAGCCAGGGTCCATTGTAGAACCCACATAAAAAATCTTGCTAAGGGAACTAGAATGATCACAGCTAACCCAAGCTAGTTTTTCACTATCTTTTTCTGATTGTTTCTATGACTTCATCTTGACCAGGGTGCTACCCCCGCTCCATTCGTTCAAAGACAATTACGTTTCTGTCTTCATCTTGACCAGGGTGCTACCCCCATTCCCACTCACCCCATTACAATTACCTTTATACCTAACTCTTCCTCCCCTTCCTGTCCCACTAGCCACTACAATTCCATTTCCTGCCTATTGACACAACCACCTTACTAATCTGTCAATCTTGTTAACACCACTGCCTCTATACCACTGTCTCTACCTACTCTATCTGACCATATTTTATTCCATGTATTATTTTCTAATATCTTCTACACTACTCCTTATTCTCTCTATCTCCACCTCTTACCACTCCAATATCTCTGACCCACTCCTGTGTTCACCAACTTCTCACTCATACAACATATATCCAACTACTTCATCTTTTACTATCTCCCCTAATCTCTTTACTACCTCTACCTCAAGTCCATATAAACTATCCATAATACAGCTTTTTAAACTTCCCACAAAGCTAAGTCAAAACTATACAATCTCCATCAAGCATCTACTACACACTCTCTCCTCACTAAAAACCTACTTTGTTCTGGAGATATCCATCCCAACCCTGGCTCCTCTTCTCTCCCCAAAACTACCTCTACACTGCCCCATCTTACTCCTCTAACAGTCACCAACCTCAGTCACAACAATCATCTCCATTCAAATACTTAACTACTTACTCATTGAATATTCAGAGTCTAGCAAATAAAGTCACTGAGCTGCACTCATGGATAGCTCTCAATACCTCTCACATCCTCTCCCTATCTGAAACCTGGCTTTGCCACAAATCTCAAATAGTGAAATACTCCCACCAGGTTATAATATCTTCTGATCTGATAGACCTGTAAAAAAGGTTGTGGTGTGGCCATCCTCTACTCAAACAACCTTAACCTCTCACCATACCCTTCCCCAATTCCTGACTTCCTACCAGCTGAAAGCATCATCCTTAATGGCCATCTGAATCCCCACAAAAAACTTGCAATTGCCTCTATCTACCTTCCTCCTGGTAACAATCTGCCCATTCTTGAAAACATCCTATCCTGGTTCTCCCACAACATACCATATGAGACACTTATCCTTGGTGATGTCAACATTGATTGGTCCAAACTCACAACTGACTCCCCCCAACTCAGTATCCACCTACACAGCTTCCACCAACTTATAACATCTCCCACTCACTTACATAAAAATTCTACTTCCAGCTCCATCATAGACTGGATCCTTACCAATTCCCCCCACCAATATCACAATCCCACCACCTTACCTGACTCCCTCAGTGATCATCTCCCTACCACCATCTTAAGACACTACTCCCATATTCCTAAACCCCACCTTATCAAAGACTGTTGAAAACTATCAACTTTCAATTCATCCCAGATTAACTCCATTCTCCACAACATAGATTGGTCCATCCTAAAACACCTCCCCCTAAATGATGCTGTAAGCACTTTCAATAGCATCTTCATGAATACTCTAATATCCTTAGCTCCCTCTAGGAAGATCAGAGTAAAATCAAACCATGCTCCCTGGCTCTCCAAAGAGACTAGGTCCCTTATGAAACAAAGAGATTGTGCTTGGAAAACCTGGACTAAAACTAAACAACCATCTTTTCTTCAAAAATACAGGCAACTGAGGAACCTTGCAAAAAAACATACAACTAATGACAAAAAGTTATACTATAGCTCTGCTCAGCTTAACAACAAATCCAATCCTCGAAAATGTTGGTCAACTCTCAACAACATCCTCTATCCTGGAAAGCCCTCTAATCCCTCCCCATATCCTAACTCTTCCTCTCAGGAAACAGCTACCCTCCTGAATAAACACTTTATCTCTTCCATCCAAAATCTGGTAACCTCTAAGCCAAACTCTACTTCGATACCCACCCCTCCAAGTCCCACTAACACAACTTTGCTTTCTTTTGAGCCAGTTCCCATTACTTACATCAAATCTCTACTACTCACGCTAAAACCGTGCTCTCCTTCCACTGACAATCTATCTCCTACATTCCTCAAACTTGCTGCTGAATCAATTGCCTATCCTATATCTATACTAATTAATTGATCTATTCTGGAAACAACTGCCCCCACCCTTTGGAAATCTTTCTTCACTATCCCTCTTCATAAAGGTGGAAACTCCACTGACCCCTCAAACTACCGACCCATTGCCATTCTGTCCCCCCTCTCCAAGATATTAGAAAAATGTATTCATTCACAGCTTCTCAATCATCTCCTCGCACACCACGTACTTACACCTACCCAACATGGATTTCGTCTCACCACAGCACCACCACTGCCCTCCTCTCCTTCACTCATATCATTGCAGAGGTCCTAGACAACAATAAACTCATTTCCTGTCTCTTCCTAGATCTCTCCAAAGCCTTCGATACTATCTCTCATCCTCTACTACTATCCAAACTCGCAAATCTCCACCTATCCCCCTCCACACTTGCCTGGTTTAATAGTTACCTATCTGGCAGGGAACAATCTGTCAAACGGCTCTCATCCTCCTCACCTTTCCTTCCCATCTCCACTGGTGTTCCCCAAGGCTCCATCTTGGGACCCCTTTTGTTTAACATCTTCACCAATGATCTTTACACCTCATGCAAAGAATCCTCCCTTATTCAGTATGCCGACGACTCCACACTTACATCCATCTCAAATAACATTCCTGAACTACACTCCCTGACCCAACAGGCCCTATTATCCACTGAACAATGGCTCTCTCACAACCTGTTGATCCTAAATCCCAAAAAGACCAAACTCCTACTTTTCCTTCCTCATTCTCTTTCTCATCACAAAACCTCATTTTTTATTACATCTTCTAACAATACAACTATCCAACTTGACACCCACACAAAACTCGTAGGGGTCATTATCGATGACGAACTAAAGTTCAACCTACACATACTCCAATGTATAAAAAAACAAACCAGAAACTAGGTCTGCTATATCGTTACAAAAAATTCCTAACCCCTGAATCTAGACTTACCCTGGGCCAGGCACTCCTCCTCCCCTCCCTCTTATATGCTGCCCCAGTTTTTACCAATATCCAGGCCTCCACTCTAAACAAACTCTAACAGACTTACCATAAAATAGCCAGATTCATTACTAACTCCCCATACAACTCACACCACTGCATTTCTTTAAACTCTCTTCAATGGCTTGAACTTCCCCAATTTCCGCTATCTTATCAATTTCATATGCTACACTCTGTACTTTATAAACCCTCCTTCTGTCCATCTCTATCTTCCTTAGCCTCCATCTACATCCCATCCCGGACCCTCCGTACTTCTAACCAGCAATTACTTGATATCTACCACCCAAAAAGGTCAGTAGGCAAACTACTCTACAAACACTCCCTTGCCCATGCTTGGAACAAACTTCCCCTTGACTTACATTCAATCTCCCACACCTCACACTTTAAAAATGAACTAAAAGCTTATTTTCTCAATTCCAGAACCTGCCCATGCCATGACCCTACCTAGTCTTCCTTCCCTTTATGTACCCTCAAAAGGACCATACTTAGTACCTCATTACACCTCTCTCTCCAATGTGTCTACTATGCATTTGCATAATTTTATACAAACAACATTTTTTATTGTTGACCTATTGAACTATAGCAATGTAAAATTGTTACTTAGCTTCTTTTTAATGCAACTTTAACTTTATGCATATAACCTAACATATGTGAATCTTTTTGCTATAACTGCTATTATAGCAATAGTGTTAAAAATTGTACTTGTTTAAAATGTACTACTGGAGCTTTTCTCCTAGGGTCTCCACTGAAAATGGGCCACAAGCCCAGTTGGACAAACCCGGTTAACAAATGTCAATAAATAAATAAATATAACACAGACCCCAGTGCTCTGAGTATTGACCCTGCTGGGGGTTTGAAGGAGGATCTAGTAAGTCCTGTACTTGCTGTCACAAGGATAGTATGCGATGTAGAGGTAGAGAGGCCATTTGTGTTATAGCGTTATGCTGCATTCCTACAAATTCTAGATTTTGCACAGGAGTCAGATTTGATTTTGTCAGAATTATTGTAATTTCAAGGGAAATGGAGAGCTGATCTAAGTAATCCCTGGCTTGTAGTGGTTGATGCCTTGATGGTGCAGTAAGGAGCCAATTGACTAGACAGGGAAACACCTGGAATCCTTTTAGCCTCAGGGGAGCTGCTACAACTGCCAAACACTTGGTAAACTCCTGTGGGGATGTGTGAGTTCAAAGGGCAGTGCTCTGAACTGCTAATGATTGGCTCCCAACTGAAAGCAGAGATGTCTCCTGGAGTGTCTGTCCATTTTGATATGATAGTACATGTCCTTGAGATCTATGGAGCACATATAATCATACTTTCGTAGAAGCGGCAGAATGGACTGGACCATAACCATCTGCAATTTTGACTTCTTGACATACTGATTCAGGTTGCTGAGATCCAGAATTGATCTTAGGTCCCCTGTTTTCTCTGGCACCAAAAAGAAGCATGCATAAGTTACGAATCCTCTTTGTTCGGTCGGGAACTCTTGGATTACTTTTTTTTTGTAAAAGATTTTGAACTTCTTGAATTGCGTACTCCCTTTGACTGGGTGGCATGTCAGGGAGTTTCCTCCTGGGACATGGGGGTGAAGGGGAAAAGGGAATTTAGTAACCTCTGGATATTATCCAGGCATCTAGGTGCAGAGATAAAGGATCCCTGACAGCCTCCTGAGATGGACAGTTGGGCAGCGCTTCAGATAGGAAGGATATGGCTTATCAGGGAAAGGTTCCCTGAAGTCCAGATCTTGCAGACCCACTCCTGCCTCTGGGGCGATGCCTACCATTGAAACCTCCCCCTCTACCTCTTGAGGAAGTATCTCCATGCGGGTCTTGGAAAGGTCCTTGAGACTTCCTGAACCAAGTTTTCTTCCCTCCTCTCTGGTTCCTAGAAAAGGTTCTCTGAGGGGGAGAAAACCTGATCCCCACAGCAGACAAGGTCTTTCCTTCTTGCTCGCTGTGGGTAAGCGTATCTTTCAGTGATGATCCAAATGAGGAGGAAACATCAAAGGAGGCATTACTGAAAGATGCCTTGAAGCGTTCCGCAAAGTCACAAAGCTTCATCCAGGCATGTCTCCTGATGGCTATGCCTGCAGTGGCTGCTTGTGAGGTGCCTTCTGCAGTATGTGAAATCAACCTAATCGAGAAATTGACAAGGAGAGTAGCCAGTTGTGGGAGAAACCTTCTTCAGGGTCTCCTCCAACATGGTCTCAGCAAGAAAGCTGGTTAGCTGTTTAACCAGGTCTCCCTGCAATCGGGTGAAGTGTGCCAAATAGTTTAACGACCTCAGTGCAAATGTAGCTTAGGTGTAAACACACTTTCCATGTCTGTCCACCGCCCTAGACTCCTTGTTGACAAACGGATAGTGGAACTTTGTTTGGCTAGCTCCTTTTTCGTGGCTACTGACACAACAATAGGATCAACCGGGACACCTTAACTCCAGTGCAAACGATCACAGGGTGGACTGAAGAACCTATCATAATGCTAAAGTACAGGCTCAACCATGTCCAGTTCCTTCCAAGCCTGGTAGGAAACTAAATCTATGAGCTCATCCACCTGGGAGTCATGCAAGATGCAGATGGGTCCACCCCAAAAGCCTCCAGGAACACTGACTCCTCAGAAGAAGAAGGCTGGGAGGGCCAGCCACCTTTCTGCCTAAGGAGTTTTAGGATATCTCTGAAGGAGACGTCATCAGGTGGTGATTGGGGAGATTGTTCTTCCTCATCAAAATTGGTGTTCTCAGTGAGGGACTCTATGGGGGAGTCTATGTGCCTCCACTTGCATGTTTTCTTTTGTGGGACTTCCTCCATGGGGTGTTCCAGGGAAGTATCAGATGAAAGGGGATTTCCCTCAGTGGAAATGGCCTGGAGACTCCTCAGGGTAGGATGACCTATGGTAGGAGTGATGGGTTCAGTGCTCGGACCAAAAGAGGGACAGGGAGGATCCAAGGTATGGGGAGACAGTTCTCCGATTCTAGAGAAAGCCTTTCCTGCAACCTGGAAGGTCGATGGACCCAGGGAGACACCCTCGCTCTCCCTTGGAGCCAAAGCCACCAGAGGACAGAGAACAGAGCCAGTACCGGATCCGAGGTCTCCAGACAAAATCACACCCAAGATGTAGAGGGCTGAGGCTCCAAGAGGAAGGGACAGATCCGACAAGGTCAGAGCCGAAGCCAACTCCCCAGAGCCAACGCTGACATCTCAGCTCTGAGACACACTTTGATCTGACAAATTCAGAGCAGGGCTGGTCAGGGACATAGATGGAGTAGAGGAAAGGAGCTTCCTCAGATCAACAACAACTCTCCCAGGTATCCCGAATCCTGGGGTTCTGAAACCACAGGTCAAATTGAAATAAGTGTCTGTAAAGTATAAGACGGAGCACTCACGAATCCAAGACGGGACAGAGATGGCAAGACCCCCATCTGGATATCAGCCTTGAGAAACTTCCACATCATCCTGTCCATATTGGCATCTGTCACGTTTTGAGAAGACCTAGAAAAGAAAGCTGAGGAAGGGTGCCTAAACTTACCCAGTGTCTGCAGAATTTTGGAAGGGGGAGATGGAGACACTGTTTTCATATGAAACACTGCTATATGGCAGCTGTCCCTTGGTTCAGATGAAGCCCTCGGGGAAGCAGAGAGAGCTTGCCTTTTGAGACCCTTAGAGGCGGAAAGCTTGGAGGGGGTTGAGCCCTAACAGAAAGAGAAGATGCTGGCAAAAGACCTTTTAATAAAATTTTATTCTGTCTATCAGATAAGGCCCTTAGATTAAAGGCCACACACACAGCACAGTCAACATTAAGGTGTCCTGGCCCTACACAGTAGATGCACTTCTTGTGGGCATCTGAACTGGGTATCTTATGCTCACAAGAAGTGCATCTGTTAAAAACTGTCAACTTCTCCAACATTTTTATTCTCTGCAACAGACACTAAGAGAGACAGAGAGAGAGAGAGAGAGAGAGAGAGAGACTGTAAAAGGCAAATGCACACACACACACACACACACACACACACACACACACACACACACACACACACACACACTGAAAACCAGCACAGCTGTAACTCTAACAACTATAAACTATTAACTCTAAACTACTAACAAATTATAAGGAAAGGATTTTTTTATATAGAAGTTAAAAAAAAAGTTCTAAAGGCGCCAGAAGTAAACTCAGGAAAAAGGCGATAAGGCAACAGACCCTGATGTCTGCAATACTCTAAGAAATTAAATAGAAGGAGGATAAGCAGAAAAACTAATCAGCAACAAGTTAAGTAGAAAAGAAGAAAATATAACACTTAGCTGAACGCTCTGAAGAAAAATGAAGTATAACTGAAGAAATTTGCTCGAGACTCAAGAACCATGTCTGGACGTAATGGTGTCAAACGAGATCTGGTGAGCTAGGGAAGGTATAATTCATTATGGGAAGAAGACTCAAGACACGGATGAAGAAATCTTGTGATGCAGCCAAGTTGGATCTGATATCGGATCCGAAACCCATCAGTGAAGAAGAATGAAAAGGACAACAGCAGATGTCACTTTATACAAGGGTGTGCAGACTCACTTGTTTGGAGCTATGGGGTTGCTTAGTACATCACAGCACCAGAATCGCAACTTCAAGCTACATACTACACTTATAAACTAGCAAACTAAACTGAAAATAATCAGTCCTTAATATACACTTAGATCAGTAGTCAGAGAACAAATACCAATCAGTTTTAAAATAAAATGCATCCAAATATATTTTCATATGATTTTCAAATGCTATATATGTCAGAATAATGCTTGGACTGCACAGCTCCAGTCATTTTTTTTTTAAATCTGGTAGTACGCAAGATATCAAACTACAAACTGCCCACCAACTGCTTTATCAGACAAACCTTTTAATCTATACTGTAAATCTGACAACAAATTCTTTATAAGTAATTAATTCAGAAATAAACAAACTTGATTAATGAAACCAAAAATTACAGCAATAAATACACCTCAACTAAAATTATAGGTAAGGCAAACCACAAGCTTCCCGTCTTTGGTCTGCTCTGTTCTAGTGCTTGTCTACATGCAAAGCTGGTTGTTCTGTATGAAATCCAATACAAAACAATATATTACACCTACAACATTAAGAATAGTCAAATTATATACTCAAGAAATGGACTAGCTCAATGATTAGAACAGCACACAGACCTCAGGTTACATAAGCAGGGTTTGAAGTGTATATAATCAAGTGGCAGAATCAAATGGCAGCCTGTGTCAAAAGTTATAGGGATTGATGCTTCCCATAACATTATTCTCTTGCTGACCCTTTGTAAAAAAAAAAAAACTATAGGTCTTACAGTCCAAGAGACATAGTTACATCAAACAAGTCAAAATACATTTTCCCTATGGCAAGGAAATGTGGTGGATCATAACCAGTCACAGTCTATTGTCCCTCTGTGGTTTCTAATTCTCTTACCTGGTAAATGTCAAAGATGCAAAGCAGGCAGGTTAAGCTTTCTTCTGATTAAAAAGCTACTTTGTTTCTTTCATGAATGTGTGCAACAACTGTAAGTGTACAGCATGCAAAGAAAACTGAATTGGGCTACAGTTACATTTCAGTATCTCAGAAAGCTTCACAAACTGGGCGGCCACGGTGGTGCAGTGGTTAGCGTTGCCGCCTCACAGCAAGAGGTTCTCCGGTTCGATCCTCGAATGGGGTGTCTTCTGTGCGGAGTCTGCATGTCCTCCTTGTGGTCACGTGGGTTTCCTCCCACATCCTAAAGACATGCTTTAGGTGGATTGGACACTCTAAATTGGCCCTAGGTGTGAGTGCGTGCGTGTGTGTACCTTCTGTGGAAGGTTGGGCACCGGGCTGGCAACTCGACACTGTAAAACTGCACTGCCAGTCATGAGCGAACAGGTGATCCGCTGTGGTGACCCCTAACCAGGAAAAGCCGAAAGAAGAAGAAAAAAAAAGAAAGCTTCACAAACTGTAATGTCGGTTTTCAATGTAAATATTTCCTTTGTAAAGACATTACTTATCAAAAATGAGTGGAAGCATTTCCCCAGTCTCCTGCCAAATTTTCAGTATGAATGCTACTGTGGCGTTCTCTTGAAAAATAGGCAATAAGCTTAGTGGAACTAATCCAGTCAACAAAACATAAATAAAATAAAACTTTAACAGCAGAACAGTACATCTAAAGTCGTTTGCACAACACATCATGCATTACTGTAAGTCTATGGTATGAAAACATTTCTTAACACACTGGAAGGATTTGTATGTCCACAGAGCACCCCTTAATGCTTGGGTTCTGAAGCACTATCCTTGGAAGGTACACGAGATACAGAATGTTATAAAAAAAATGGTTGAATGGATTGAGGAATTGCTCTCAGACTTCCAGCACATGAAATAGCTAGGCAATCGTATCTATGTATAAGCAAAACTGTATGTTTATAAAACAATATCACTGACACCTTCAAGCCTCCATTTAAGTCTAATGCCCATAGCAGTACTGGAGGCAAATGTACTGCTTTATATTGATGGTGCTGATACCACAAAGAGAAGACAATACAGTTGAGTGCGTCATCGCTCATTATAAACTAAAAATCACGTACTTACTGCAGTGAAATATGTAGAAGGTCCATCTTCAGCAACCAACAGGACTGATGCTACAGTAGAAAGGACTGCTAGGCAGGTAAAACTTTCCAAAGCTGCCAGGAACAAACCCCATTCCCATCACACATCACTTGTTCCTGTCTTCCAGATGACTAGCTACAGCACTCACTGAAGAAAACGGGAGCATACGAAAGAAGAATGCACACCATATATGTAAAAGACGGGGAATGGATGAAAAGTTTTAATAGATTATGGAACGTCTTACAAATCTATTGCTTTGTACATAACTTTAGTATCTGTTTAGAAAAAGTCCATCCTCGGTAACCAATGGGACAGAGTCACTAACTAATCCTTGCAGGTAGTTTTGCCTTCATGGTTACATACAACAGATAACAACTGCCCCAAAAGAAGACCTGGACCTACAGATCCTATCCAGATTTAAACTGCTTTGCAAAAATATTAAGAGAAGGCCAAGCTGCAGCTGCACTAATATCATCTAAGGTTGCATTATGGAAAAATAGAATAGATATAGTTACAACTCTAAAATAATGAGCCATATGGATTGTAAGATATTACTGTGTCTTAACTGTATGCAGTTAGTTAACCATGCACAAAAGATGAGCTTGAAACCTTCAACCCAAATTTGGATTTTGCAAAGGAAGCAAACAGTTATTCAACTCTTCAGAAAGACAATGAAGCATACCATTATTGTTTAAATCTGGGGGTATGGAAACATTTTTCAACACACTGGAAGGAATTGCATGTTCATGCTCATGGGGCATCCCTTAATGCTTGAGTTCTGGAGCATTATGCATTTATAATGCTGGCTAGCTGTGAACATCCATCTAGCAAAGATGATACTGCTTGAAAATTGTGGAAAAAAAAACAAAAATACAAAACAAGCAATCTTATGGCTTAATTTAAACTGGCCTTTACAGCCAGCTCTGGCACAAAGGAATGCACTGTCCTAAGCATCACCCCATTTATGTACAATACAAACAAAGGAAGTCTAAAAGAAAAATCTTCCAACTCAGAAATCCATATCCTGCAATTCAGAAATCCATCAGGCCAAAGTAATGATAAGTAATGATAATTAGAAAAAGGGACACTTGGGAAGGTACTATAACTTTAAACAGACCACTAGTTTAAATGTTAGCTTTTCTAGCATAAAGAAAATGTCCCATGATGCAATGGCGTCTTGAATGGGGGTGGTACAGAGTTTAATGAAAGAAAGAAAAGAACAGTTTATTTCCAAATGAAAATCAGTGATAGCAGCTAAAAGGCTTAAATCAGAATCAAATATTCTGAAACAGTAGCCTGGATCTGTTGCAGAGAGGGATAAAGCCTTGAGTACAACCTAGGTGACCAGAGTTTGACTAGTGGCTCTGGCATTTGACAGCACAGGCAAGAAGAATGGGTGCATCCATCACAGGGAAAGGGATGGTGGTTCCTGGCTGGTTCATGCTACTACTCTAAAGAGAAGACCTTGGCTGAAGAGTGGAGGCCTGCCATAATAAGGGGAACCAGTACCAGGATATCATGAGTATGGTTGCCCATGTCAGTGATGGAGGCACCTGTCAGCACATGTGGGAGAGCATGCATGCACAAAGAAGTGGGACAAGTATAGTCCTTACAATGACAGAGGTGCTCACATCACCATCACGTGTGGGTTTATAAAAGACACATTTAATGAATTTTCACTGGTGACATAGGCAGATTTACATTTATACAAAAGTAATCAACCTGTATTAATAAATCAACATTAACTAACATTATACTTCACATATACTGTTGTTGTTGTTGTTTGTCTTTCAGCTTTTCCCAGTTAGGGGTCGCCACAGCGGAACTCCGGTCTGCTAATGATTGGCAGTTGGTTTTTATGGTGTCGAGTTGCCAGCCCGATGCCCAACCTTCAACGAAGGCACACCCATTCAACGCATGTCTTTCTAATGCCCACTCAACCGCGGGGAGGACATGCAGACTCCACACAGAAGGCACTCCCAACCCAAGCCGAGAATCGAACAGGAGAACCTCTTGCTGTGCGGCAACAATGCTACTGCTGCACCGCCATGGTTACTTCACATATACTGTATATATCATATAACCTAAGCAACAGTACATAAATTACTCACTGTATATATCATATCCCCTAAGCAACAGTACATAAATTATTCAATTCCTGCTCCTTTTTTTGAACAAGAAACACCTTTATTAAACCATCAGTTATGACATAAGCAATCATACATTTATATAAATGAAAACAAACCACACCAACAGAATCCTAGTTTCAAGCATTTTACGTCACAAACCATACGGACACACTCCCAGTTACAAACATTATACATCACTTATAATCTACCCAATCATTTTCAGTCAAATATTATATAGCTTATTTAAGTCCTGCCTTCTTTTAAACCTCACTTCTCCCCTGTATGTACTGTTCCCACAATTCCTATTTTTCCTCTGTAGTTTGCTCTTACCCTTTTCTAAAAATCTCAATTCCAGTTGTTTTATGTGTGTTACTACATTCACTACTTCTAATATAGTTGGCTTAGATTTTGATTTCCATTTTCTAGTAATTGCTTTTCTGGCAGCCACCAAAATTAGACACAGGAAGGCCTTACCATGTCTAGGCAATTCCGATTCTGTAACATAGCTCAAAAAAATCACCTCCCTCATCACACCAATTTACCCACCCAGCATCTCCGAGAGTGCATTCTGCAGGGAATCCTTAAAGTCTGCCAACCCACCACACTCCCAGAAAATATGTTCCCAAGTACTTTATTTCCCGTCACACCTCCAACATTTGCTGTCTACCTGAGGAAAAGTTCTCTAGAGTCTACTTGGGGTATAAAAACATATATGTAAACATTTCCAAGAAAAAATCATAACTCTTCTAGACTCACGTGTGGGTTTAATCCAAATTAAGAAAATGCTCTCACTGCTGGGATGACAGACATTGAGGGCAAAAAGCAACCTTATGATCGTCAAGATGATGATCCCCCCCTGACAGCAATGTGTCTGATTGTGGGAAGGCTTGATGAGAAGGACTGAGGGTTAAAAACAACAGAAAAATATTCAGAAAGAGTACTGAATAACAGAAGGGGTAGGAGCCTAAAATGGATCAAATCCCTTGCTGTATGCTAAAATGGCAAAATGGGTCCACTTATCCTGACATATCTGAGTAGAAAGTCTTTGAGAAGATGAGATAATAGTTACCATTCTCTCCAAAAACTTTCTATCAGTAGAATTGGATTGGTAGCTATCAGAGTGGAAAATATGCTGTCAGTTTTAGAGAACGCAGGTCTGGGTGGGTTTGCCTGACATGTGAGACACCAGCATCTTCAAAGAATGCAACAGAAAAGGCTTCTTTGCTAGGAAAGGCTGAAAAATAGTGAAACATGCTTGATAAGGTGCAAAACGAGGAGCAATGAGTATATCTTTGACTTTCAGAAATCAGGCTTTCTGCATAAACATTATTATCAGAGGAAACAAGAGAAAGAGAAGTTCAAAGGCCATTATGGGGCATATACAGAAACTGTCTGAACCAATCTGCTTGGGCACTGGCCTCCCTGGCAATGTAGCTGGCAATCGTGGGAAATGATGATCCACTGACAGATCCCCATGGCCTCTCACCAAAGTGGGTAAGGATGGGTTCATTCCTGTTTGCTGAATTACCAAACAACCACCATGTTGTCCAAATAGATAAAAATAACCCCTTAAGGAATTGAGTCAATCCTGAAATACCATCAAAGTAAGAGGAACTGCACTCATCTTCAAAATATTTATATGGAGATACAACTCCTTAAATGAAAGGCACCCTGAACTGTCTGCTTCTGTAGTCCTCTCCACTGCAGCCTAAGGCAAACATACCTATGATGGCTGATACATGAGGAGTCTGCAACTGAAAAGGTTCCTGCAATTAAATATCATTATTCAACCAGTGTTGCAGATGGGACCAGCATATATTGGGTACTCTGAGTGCAGTGGATAGAGGGATGACATTTTGGGGCTACTGCACCTGGACTGTATAGTTTGGTAAAGGGCACCAGGGCAATTACTGCTGCTGTGAGTGCTAAAGTCTGCAGGTAAGTGTCTGATGACAGAATCTGAGATAAACAGAGTGCATCTGACAGTTTCTGCATGGAAAGTAACCTGTCCTGAAGTATAAGGGTCCGAAAAGAATGGTATTGGGGTACATTCGATGAAGAGCACAGTATGAGCTGGAACACAGTGCAACTTTGTAAAATTCAGTGTGATCATGAGGGAATGAAGCAGTCTGAAAATATTCCCTGTGTTATACCAGATTCTTAATGTAGGAAACAGGGAGGAGTCAGTCATTTAGGTAAGGGAAGACCTCGGCTCTCTGCATTCTCAGCTGAGCTGTAACTACAGATATAAATTTGATGAGCAATTTTGAGGCTGAGATGAGACCAAAAGATAAAGTCCACAAGTGAAAGTGATTGTATCCTACCTAGAAGTATAAGTACCCTCTGGAGATCCAAATAATACATCCAGTCTCCTTCTGACAAATATAGACTGTACCATAACCATCTGAAAGGTATGCTTTGAGACAAAGGAATTTATCCACTAAGTACCAGTATTAGCCTGATTTATTTATTTGGCAACAAAAAAAGAATCTGGAATAACATCATAAGCCTTTCTGGTTAAGTGGGACATGGATGGCTCCTTTTCTTAAAAAGTTTAGCATTCCATCTTTGACATTTATTTTTGATGGGGTGGGATATCTGATAAAGGTAGAAAGGGAGGCTTTGAATGGCGAACAAAAGGAACGGACTATCCTTGGGGTGCTACTTCCCTCATTCACTGTACCTGTTATCTTTCTCTATGCTGATGAGTGCAGGAAATGTGACCTTGGGTGTCTCTCAAATGGGACAGCTGAGCAAGCCCTCAAAACTGCTAATGCTGCTGCTGCTGCCTGTGAGTAGACTGTGATCTCCCACATCGTGCTGAGGGTTCCTACCCTTGAGACATTTATCTTGCTGCAGTATTTGTTGCTGTGTGCAATGCAGGAACTACAACCACTTCTAACTTCCATATCTTCAGTGAAATACATGATGTGAAAGGTGAAACTGAACATCCACAGCTGTCTGGAATTTGATTTTCTTTCTCATATTTTTCAAGTGCTGCTACAGTTCCTTTTCAAAGACAGCCTTCAAGAGGGAAGTCCAAAAAGGTCACTTGGGTCCTTACAGAATTCAGCCAGGCAGTGGCAGAAAAGCCTGCAAGTGGCAATGATGCATCCTGCAGGTTGTGTGGCTTTCTCTTCCATTTTGCATACCATCTTCACCAAGAGGTTATTCATATTTGTGAAGGTCAAACCACTAAATCAAGAGCTGTGGCTGATCTGGTAACTCCTTCAGAATTTGCTGCGCTGTTGCTGTTGGATTGATCCCTTTAGAATATATACCAGATGAAAAGCATAATTTTGCATCTGCAAAGATAATGTGGTGGATTTGGGTCTGGCATAATGGTCAAACCCCCTAAATCAAGAGCTATCCTTAAGTGGCTGATTTGGTAACTCCTTCAGAATCTGCTGCACTTTTGGATTGATCCCTTTAGAATATATACCAGATGAAAAGCATAATTTAGCATCTGCAAAGATAAGGTGGCAAATTTGGGTCTGGCATAATGGTTAAGGTGTTTACCGCACAGATCTGACTCTCTGTCCAAAAGATGGAGAGCTGGGCTTTGGGGATAGAAGCCTTTTTTAGGATTGCTAGAAAGATCATGCTTCCTGGTTTGAGAGACTCCAGTGAAACAGAATACTCCCAGTGGGGGTCAGAACACATGATCAACCTTCTTTGGAATGCAGTCTGCTCTCCCAAGCTACCTTAATAGCATCTTTAAATATGTCAGCCAAGGGGAAAACTCCTACAATATCTGTAGGGGGACCCTGCAGGTCTTTTACATTTTATTCTGGGGAAAATGTATTGGTCATCAGGTCAGACTCCATCTTGCTCCACAATCTGAAATACTTCCCAAATTCTGGGTCTTCTGGAGTGAAGGGTGAGAGCCAGCTCTCTTCTTCTCATCCAAGTCTCTCAGTGGGAAGTTCACAGGGGAGTCAGTATACTTGCAATTAGTTGATGCTTTTCTGATTTCACTGGGGGTTTTCAATCTGAAAAATAAATGGTTAATTTTGTGGAAAACTTGGATGGGGAGGAATGCAGAAAGCCATGGGAATATCTGTTCTGCTGCAGGAACTGACCAACTATTGATGACAAAAGGAAGAAAAAAGGCTTCCATTATTGACAGTGCTGATGACTGAACAAACACTTCAAGGAATGTACCCACAAACCAAGTCATAAAAAAAGATAGTTATGTGCTTACCATAGTGTTGGATTTTGATTATCCATGTCTGTCCATATCCAGGATGGGAATGGTTACTGCCAGGCAGCGATATGGCAAACAGCTCAAAGTATTACACTATCAGCCACAACACTGTGCTTCTCACTGTTTACCTCAGATCAAGTTTACCCACCCAAGTAGCAACTCTAACCCTACTATAACTGGATTCTAAGCCTTACAAATACAAGGTACAGAGTTTGAGTCTCACAGGGGATAATTGGCTAGGCTTAAAATGGCTCGCAAGGGCAGTTAGCTTAGTACTAACCTATGACCTATGAGACCTTAGGATGTAAGCAACACCTGACAAGAGTCAAAACAGTGACAATCTGAATGGGGATAGAAGGAGGGTTTGCTGAAGAGGACAGATATGAGTGATCAACATTCACTGTCATGGTAAATGCATAACTATCGTATCTTAGATTATCCTATCTGTCCAGTTCAAGACTGAGATAGAATCACCAGTTAACATTATGGATGGTGAAGCCCATGTAGCAGCAGTACAAAAACCATTTGTGGAAGAATTTCTGAAGATGGCAGAAGTAGTACCTACTACTCTTGTGACACCAGCCTTCAGTTTAGAAGGAAAGGACCTTTTAGATGAGTTATAAATGAAAGAAATGCAACTGTAAACCCATCTGGAAAGAGTAATCTTGGACATTTTTCTGACCCCTTTTTGTCGGGTAGAAGAAGATAAACAACTGGCCATGTTTTTCTGAACTGTTTTGTATGCTGCAGACAGGAACACAACTGCCTATGGGCATACAAGCAGTGAAACAAATACATTTCCTTCTTGGAGAGTAATGAAAAAAAAAACACTATTACAAGGGCAAAAAAAAAAACACTGGTACAGGCATGTCTCAATTAATGTTAGTTTCTGCAGCTACATTAAGCAAAATGGAGGGGGCTGTCTGAAGATAAAACGTCTGACAAGAAAAATCCTGAAGTTGCAAAATTCTACTGGAAGAAATAATCACTAAGAGAAACAGCGTTTTTCAATATAAAAGTATAAGCTTGGTAGCATTTGCAGGTTTCACAAGAGGATTGGTTCTCCAGCATAACATTAAGATCCCAAGGATCTTAAAAGGGTAAGAAGGGACAAAACAAAAGCTCCCTTTTAGGATGGTCTTGAACACTCTTTGGAAGCCACGGTCTCAAAATTAAAGCCTTCAAGAACATTAGAAATGAACATTAGAAACAGCTGTTAAGTGCAATTCAGTACTGGAGAAGCTACACCCTACATCATAGAGAGAGGAGAGAAAGAGTCAATCAGATGGAAATGGCACTAATAAGGGATATAAACCATGATGAATGTCTCCCAAGGAAAACTTTTCCCATTTGCCACTATACAACTAATAAGTGGATAGGTTCTGAGAAACAGTAAGTATCTGGACCACCCTGAGTGGATGTGAGGGGGGTCCCTTACCATTAATGGAACTGGAGAAATCATGTGGTTAAATGAAAGGAATGGATGTCTGGGAGACACTTGCTGGATGGGTGAGACAGGTGATCTATGAGGACATCCAGAAACATCTATTTGAGATGAAGCCACAGCAATGAGAACCACAACTTTCAAGGCTAGAATCATCCAATGAGGATTGTTGTCACTCTTTGAGAAAGTGTGTCATGAGAGGAAGAAGGAGGAAGGCTTAAAGAAAACCAGTCAGCCACTGAAGGACAAGAGAATCCATTGGAGTCTCTCCATGTGGAAAGATAGGAGCAAGGGAGCTGCTGCACTTCATGTTGGTTGGTGATGCAAACATTTCACAGCAAGGCTTCCCCCACTGACAGAACAAAGTCTGTGTTACATGAAGATTGAGGGACCACTTATGATGCATGAGACTACACCTGCTGAGCCTCTCTACCGGACAGATGCTCTGGCCAGAAATGCTAATTGCTAACAGGAAACTTTGTCTACCAGTTGCCATTCTCACACTCTAATGGGGGAGTTCTGGTGCTAACTCTCTCTTGATATACCACATTACTGCTATGTTGTATGCATGTATGGATATACCACTATGGAGATGGAGGTCCTAAAGGGCCTGCAATGTTAGGAGGGAAGCCTTTATCTCTAATACATTGATGTGAAAATTAGCCTCTTGTTGAGAAGTTCCTTGGACTGTCTGCCTAGAAAAAGACTCCCATCCTACAGCAGAAGCATCAGTGGTAACTGTGGACAATGGGAGAGGTAATACAAAGGGTCTTCCTTTATTCAGATTCTGTCCATCTGTCCAGCCACCTAAGGAGGTGATGTTGGCATGTCATCTTCTAACTATGACAATTTCATCCCAAGGGTCTACTGCATTACACTGCCTTGCATGCTGTACTAAGTGAATTGTAGCTACCATCAGACCCAGGATTTTTTTTTTATCAGGACCAGGATTTTGAGGATCACAAATGCTAGCAGGGCTGGAAAATTCAGCAGATAGATTATCATAATCTGAATGCCCAGGATGCAGTCTGGAGGGAGATTGCATATTGTGTGTATTGTGTCAAGAAGTCATCTGATAAAAACAAGATTATGTAAAGGTTCCAGCTCCTTGAGGTTTC
Organism: Protopterus annectens; assembly: GCF_019279795.1. NCBI lineage: Eukaryota > Metazoa > Chordata > Ceratodontiformes > Protopteridae > Protopterus > Protopterus annectens. Next base: position 847,201,143 of record NC_056743.1, on the reverse strand, counting down.
CATCAGCTATTTCTCCTTGTTCAGCAATATACCTAGGGACAGACAAAATTCTATAAGGGACTTTCAGTTATCCAGGTAAAGGAAAATGTGAATCCTTTGAAGCCTCATGTGAGGGGATACCACTGCCATGTACTTCTTAAGCACCCCAGGGGCTGTTTTGAGACCATATGGCAGTGCTTCAAGCTGACAGCAGCCGACTTTGACCAGATGCATAGGAACCTCTTGGAAGATTTGCCAATTCTGATGTACAGTTACACGTCCTTGAGGTCCAGCAACCACACTCAATCCTTTTTCTAGAGACATGGAAAGAGTCTCTGTGACCATCCAGAATGTGGTTTTCTTAACATGCTGATTTAGGCCACTGAGATACAAGATTTGCCTAAGGTCTTTGCTTATTGTAGAATCCAATAAGTATCCTGAATATCCCCCTGATCCTCTCTGGTTTATTGAGACCTTCTGGATGGCTCTTTTGGATACAAGATTTTTTACCTCTGCCCTCGCTGCCTACTTCTGACAGAGTATGATGTCAGGTAGTTGCATGGAGGATGGGTCTGGCATTTTGAGAAAAGGAAATTATATACTCTCTTTTTTTATGAACAAGAAACATCTTTGTTAAATTATCACGGATGACATAGGCAATCATACATTTACATAAATGAAACCAAACTATGCTGATATAATTTTAGTTGCAACATTATAAATCACAAACTATACTGCCATAATTTTAGCTGCAAACATTATACATCATTTATAATCTATCCAGTCATTGTCAGTCAAACATTACATAGCTCATTCAAATCCTGCCTTCTCCTACTCTACATGTATTGTTTACATAGTTCCCATTTTTTCTATGTAATTTGCTCCTTCCCCTTTCTAAAGATCCTAATTCCAGTTGTTTTAACTCTGTTACTATATTCACTACTTCTAGTATGGCTGGTTTAGACTTTGATTTCCATTTTCTAGTAATTGCTTTTTTGACAGCCACCATAATTAGACTCAGCAAGGCCTTACTATGTCTAAGCAATTCTGACTCTGCATTATAGTTAAAAAAACAAAATTTCCTTAGTTACATCAATTTGTTCACCCAGTATCTCTGATAGAATAGCCTGCAGGGAATCTTTAAAGTCTGCCAACTCATTACACTCCTAGAAAATATGTTCTCAATTACCACTTTCTTCCCCATCACACTGCCAACATTTTCTGTCTACCTGAGGAAAAACTCTTTGGAGTCTAGTTGGAGTATAAAAATACTTATGTAAACACTTGCAAGCAAAGATCATAAATCTTCTAGACTTTGTTGCATACTGGATTATATAACCTCTTAATACTATTTCCCTGACCCATTTGTCCTGCATGATGGTCACCAACACATCTTGGTGCAGGGAAAGAAAACTCTCGACTGCCTCCAGAGTAGACTAACTGGGCAGGTCTTCATTGATTTATTGCTACCTTCCTTAGAAGGGACAGTGGAAACCCGGATTCTGTGGAAAACCTCTGTCCCTAGGGTGGCATCTACTGAAGAAGTCCCTGCGATACCCCTCAGGTATCTATGTCTTAAACTTGGACAAATGGCTGCCTTTGGGATTTTTTAAAGCATAAAACTTTTGGGGCATTTTTGATTTCTTTTTTCTTTTTTTAACACCTTTATTAAATTATTAGTGAAGCCATACGCAAATACACATTAACAGAAAAAAAAAACATTTAACATTTTTCCATTTAATACAATATATATCACATATATTTTCTCTGCTGCTATCATCAGTCCTACATTACAAAAAACTGCTGAAATCCTGCCTTCCCTTAAACCTCACTCCACCTCCTGCTGAACATTATTATGAATGCATTGTTTCCACAATTTACATTTACATCTATGTAATTTGCTCCTTCCCTTTTCTGAAGATCCCTCTTCCATTTCTTTTACCTCTTTTCTAATATGCACTTTGACTTCCTTTTACTAGTAATTGCTTTTTTGGCACCCAAAAGAATTAAACTTAAGACCTTACTATGTCTAGGCAATTCAGATTATGTATCCCAGCTCAAACAAATAATTTTCTTACTTGCAGCCATTTGCTAACCCAATATTTACGATAGAGTACTCTGTAGGAAATTTTTAAACTCTGCCAACTCATTACACTCCCAAAACATGTTTCCAGTTACCTTTTTTGTCTCCATCCACCTCCAACACCTGCTATCTACCCGAGGAAAAATTCTTTGAAGTCTGCTTGGGGTATGAAAATACCTATGAAAACACTTCCAAGCAAAGATCCTATACCTTCTGGACGTGGTTGCATACTTGGGAGTCATATATATGTCATCCCATTGTTTCCTGTAAATTGATTTTTCCACTCTCTATTCCCAATCTGTTCTAACCTCCTTACATTGAAGGTCAGACTTCAAAGATATGGCCTACTAATTTCCTTTGTTAGCAGCTGCATCTCTTCTAGATTCAACTAAAAACTCTGCCAGAGGAGTTTTTTTTTTTCACTTAAAATTTCCCTATATCTTTTTCTTTGCCTGTACTCTGAAATCAAGGCCTGGTAGTGAAGACAGTCTCTAGCTTACAATCCAAATGTTTTCTTGGCTTCATCCCACTCTATTATCATTCCTGCTTGGGTTATTTGTTCCTAATATCTTGGTTCCTTTGCCAGTTTTCTCCAATAAATTCCAGCCCCTCTTCCTATTTACTGAACTCCAACCTGCAGTTATATTAACTGGCAAAAATCTCCTTTCTCCATTCTCATATTGGCTTAGTTCTTGGAATATTTTCTGCTACTTTATAAATATAATATTCTGTATGGTTGTTGTTATTCTCCTTATGGATCTGTATCCAAAATCCCACTCTCTTTCTCTATTTCTTGAACTTCCCCCTTACTTCATCATCATCCCTGTCCACTTTGAAATATAACTTATGCTTGTGTTGTGTATATGGTCCTTTACTGTGTAGCTCTAAAATATCCCTTCAAATCAGGTAAACCTAAGCCACCTTGTTCTATTGGAAAGATCAGCTTATCCCACTTAACTCTTGCCCTCGTTCCCTCCAAGATACATGCCTTTGATTCTTTATTAATTATTGTGCACAACTTCTCCTCTGGTTGATAAAACTATGCTTGACCCGGGGACTAAAACATTCTCTTTGTTTGTATCTTACTATCTATATCCATGAATAAGAGTTTCCAGTTTCTCAGGTTTTTGTATACTCTTTGTTTAGCCTCATCCCACATATCCTTAGCTGCTACAGCAGAAGCCTTTTTAATCCACACACCTAAATACTTCACCTTATCAAGCCCCCATAAATATGGATATTGCTGAACCAATTCCAACTGGATACATAATTTACAGCTATAGCCTTTGTTTTTAATCTTTATTAGTTTTACATCCTCAAAAGACTTGAAACTGTCTCAAATTATTCCAAAACACTGAGATGTCCTTTTCTGGACTTATCAGGTACAAAATAATGTCATCTGCAAATAAAGACTTTTCTTGATTACCATACAAATTAAATCCTAGCATTTCTGAATCTCTTATTTTCTTTGCTCCAAATATAAAGCAAATGACAAAGGGGAAACAGGACATCCCTGCCTAGGTTCCTCTGTTCAAACACAGGTTATCTGACATGAACCATTCCACGTTAATTCTTGCCTCCAATCCTTCATATATCCTTCTAATTAACCTTATTATTGTGTCAGGGAATGCAAATGCTTCCAATGCTCTGCTCATAAAATCCCAGCTTACTCTGTGAAATGCTTTCTCTGCATCAAGATCCATCAACAAACAGCAAAGGTATTTTCTAACATTCTGCTTCCCTCTGGATCATTATTGTTCTATTAATGTTGTCAAATGTTTTCCTCCCCTGTACAAAACCACACTGATCCTTATCTATCAATTTTGGCAAGACATTTGCCATTCCTTTAGCTGGTATAGACATAAAGACTTTATAATCATGGTTTAAAACTGAAATGGGTCTATATGAAGCTACGTCTGAAGGGTCTTTGCCATATTTAGGTAGCACAGCCACCACAGCTTTCTTGCAAGATGTTGGTGCTTCCCTTTCTTTTAAAATACGGTTAAACAAAATCTTCCAGATTGTTATCACTTTCTTCTCTCCTAATGTCCAAACATCCACAGGAATACCATCTGCTCCTGAAGATTGATTAAATATCACTGTTTTTATATCTTAACCTGTTAGTCATTCAGCCTTGCCTGCCCCTAACCTTGGCATAATTAATTCTTACATAAATATTTCCATTTGTACTCTTTCTTAATTTCCACATTTCTCTGCTTTATACAATTTTTCATAAAATTACTGGAATAGCTCTAAAACCTCTAAAGGATCTCTGATTATTTTTCTTGTTATAGGTTCTCTAAGTCTGGTGACAAACCTTTCAATGTCCAGTTGCCTAAGTCGTTGCCTTTAGTTTTTGTCCTCTGGAGTTGTTATCCAAAAATAGTTGTTTAACTGAAATTTTTCTAAACTCATGCAAATTATCCAGATACTCCCTTATTTTCTCTTTAGCACTGCATTTGCTCCTCCTTTTATTCCATGAGATTCTCCTTATTCTTCAATACTTTAACCTTTGTCAGCCCCTGATAGTATTTTCTATTCCTTCTTAACCATATCTCTTTCTCTTTTATTTTGACACTATTTTTAAACTTCATTTTTATTTTATCCCAGTCACTGCCTATAACTTCTGAAGATATTTCTATCTTCTCTAATAAATCGCAAATAATTTCCACTACCTATTTCTTAAATTCTTCTCTTTTTAATAAGGAGGTTGGAAACCACCAGTGTCTTATTTTTACTTCATTATCCTATATTTTATTCTAGATTTTATCGGTGCATGATCTGAAATAGTTACTGGATGTGTGTTGAGCTTTTCAATTAAATGTGTCTATTCCTGGTGGCATTTCTAATTTCTTGAAAAGGATCTCTAACAGTTTGTGAACTTAACTCACACAGCTGACAAGGTTTTGCCTTCTTCACACTTCTCTCCAGTTTCTCCATCATTTTAGGTCCAAAGAAGGAGGATCCATTAAATGGAACATTTGTCAATTACTCTTTAAAGTTCTCTGCAAAGTCACTGGGCTTGAGCCATCCAAAATGCCTCACTGTAATGCCTTTCTGAGCCACTGTAGCCACTCCATCAGCCACATTGTGTAACAGCCGCATAGGGAGAGTAGTCAACACCTGTGCCTCTGTTTGCATCAAGTGTCAGTGGTTTTACCAGTAAAATCTACAGTTTGCTCAACTAGTTCCCACTAGCAATGGCTCATGAGCATCAAGTAGTTTAAAGCTCACAAGGAGAACGTACCTGACATGAAAGCAAATTACCCCATCCTGTATATTGCCCTGGACCCTTTTTTCCAGGTTGATGGACTACAGGGCACTCATCAGTAGGCTTTGTTTTGGTTACTACCACTACCATTGAGTCAGCAGGGGAACACTTACTCAAATATGGTCCATCTTTAGCAGATTACAGTATCTTGCCAGGCTTCCTTGGGATGGGATCATCCACAGTGGGATCTAGCCAAGCCCTCTCCATGGCACATTTAATCATATGGTCCACTGGGAACCACCCAAATGTAAATGGTGTGGTTTGAAAGGCTTTCATCAAAATTTCCTCAATGGAAGAGAAATGTATACTAGCCAGGTTTCTTCTGTCTCATCAGTTCCAACATTTTCCTGGATTTGGGGACATTCAGAGAGAACTATGAGCAAATCAGGGGTGAGAGACTCTTCTGGAAAGTATATGTGCCTCCTTTTGCACATCCTTTTTCTAAGTGAATCAGCTGAGGGAGTCTTCCTAATGGATAAAAGAAGTGTCTGATCATGAGGGCAGCTTACTTCTGAAACTTTCAGAAACTCTCTGAGGTTGGAGCTCATGATCTGTACCCAAAATTGAAGACTTGAGGAATGCTGATGAAAGTATAGCTGTGTAAGTTACACTTAGCTATACAACAGATTTTCAAAGTTCTCAATGCTGCAGTAGCCTTCAGGCTATATGGATTGATTCCCTGCCCAAGAAACAGCAACTGGCCAGCTTCACAGAGCTCTGGCGTCTCCACACCTTCACTCTGACTGACGAATGATTAGTCCCAAACAGGGAAATCTGCAGTGAGAGGGAAGACTTCTTCAGGACTTTCTTGCCCATATAGAGACAATGAGAAAAGCCTGACAATCCTGAACCACATAAGTAATAATAACAGAGAAACATACAAAGCAGAAACACACAATACCCAGCTTTATATCCCAACTAGGGATGAAGTGTGGGTGTGGCTACCACAGCAGTCAGGAAATTGAATCTCTACTGTTATGGGTAAGTACAACTTACATAACTGTACTATTTTCAGCATTCCCACTGCTGCAGAAGCCTCTAGGTTAATCACTAAAGCCTATCCAATCTGGAAGGACAAAGGATATGAATCCAGGAGTGCCTGGAGAGTGGTCCTACCAAAGCTAGCACTGGACCTTGAAAAGAAAATTAGTTTGCAATATCTTGTAAAAAATATGTAAAGAGGACAATGTAGCTGCCTCTACAATGCTTCTAGAGTCCACCCCTTTCCAGTATGCTGTCAAATAAGACAAGACACTAGTAGATTCTGCAATGACACTGCTTAGAATGGCTTTGCCATGGTAGGACTAATAAAAAAGCAAGAGCTGAGGACAATTATCTGGAAATTGTCTGTTTAGACTCACAATGTCTCTTTTTTGTCCTGTGACAGAGCTTGCAACTCAGATATTCTTTTTGTAGATGTCAGAGCAATGATGAATCCAGTTTTCCAAGGCAAAAATCTTAAATTAGCTTGATGGGCAAATTCAAAAGGTCAGACATTCAACCTCTCCAGCACAAAGTTAAAATCCCAAGGAGGAACAACCTCTTTATGAGGAATTCTCAAGTGTACAACTGCTTTCAGACACTGTTTTTCCACAAACACAGAAGAAAGAGGAGGATCCATGGACAGACATACTGAAATGGCTGCAAGACATCCATTTATAGAGGAATAAGAAAGGCCTGAGGAAAGTAACTCACACAGATACTTAACCATCAAATTCCTGATGAGCCCCTGATTATTGATTAGGCACAAACTAGAAAATTGCTTCCACTTACCAGTACCTGATTTTCTAGTGGCAGGATTTCTTGCCTACATTAGTACCTGCTGCACATCTTTATGAAATATGTATGCAAAAGGTATTAAAATTGAATCATCCAAGCAGCCACTTGAAGTTGATCGAGACTGGGGTATATCAAACTCTCTTTGTTTTGTGCAAGTAGATCCAGTCTGTGAGGAAGCTTGTGATAACTGTCCTTAGCCAATTCCATATGAAGAGAGAAGCATGTTGCCTAGGCAAAGGGAATCACCACAATGATTTTTAGGGAATCCTTTTGAATCTTCATAATTAACCAGGATATCAGTGGAAAGGGTGGAAAATCAAGGAACATTTGTTTTCCAAGAGAATGAAAATACATATGTTTTCCAGGCTTGCCTGCAAAAAGAAAGTACACTTGTGTACACTTACCATAAATGTAGATGTTCGAGTGTATTCACTGTTACAGTCATCACATTTGGGTTATCTGCTTGCAGTAGCCCTCAGTCGGCCTGATTAACAAAGTCTTGGGTCCTGCGCCGGTTGCTGTCCCTTCTTCCGTGATGTCAGGTCATTCGGGGTATAAAACATGCAGCCGATGTCATTACCTCAGTTTTTTTTGCCCCAGATGTCAGGTGCCCCCCAATGGGAAGCAATTAAATCTATAAATATACAAAGTTATACCTACAACAAAAATGCAAATACACCAAAAAGCTTTTGAGCATAGTAAAGGAAAGTAGAGGTATAGCCAAAAGAAGTAAGGGGGTTGGAGGGAGGGTAACCAGGACTGCAACACTGAATACACTGTAACATCTACATTTATGGTAAGTGTACACAACTGTAATATGTTATTCGTGTTTCACTGTTGCAGTCATCACATTTTGGTAGATTCCCAAAGCTAAGGATGGGAGGAGGAATTTAGATAGCATTAGGACCAGCTATAAGGCCCTGCAAAACTGCAGTGGCAAAGCCAGCTCTGGATTTAGAGAAAATTGTCAGATGGTAATGCTTGGTGAAAGTATGTACAGAACTCCAGGTAGCAGCTTCTAGGTTGTCCCTGGTAGGGACGCCTCTGAGAAAGGCTGTAGAGGTAGATGCAGTCCTGGTTGAGTGGGGTCTGTTCCCCTGTGGGATAGGTTTTCCATGGTGCTTGTAGCAGAAATGAATACAATGGCCTATCCATTTGGAAATGGTTTGCTTTGAAAAAGCCTTCCCCTCTGCCCCTGCAGCAAATGCCACCAGCAGTTGGTCAGATTTCCTTTGAGGTTTAGTCCTGTCCAAGTGGAATCTAAGTTGTCTGTGCACATCTAAAGAGTGCAGTATCCGTTCCCCTTTGTTCTGTGGATTAGGAAACAAGGTTGGCAAATGAATGGACTGATTAAGGGCCACACTGGACACCACCTTGGGCATGAAGGATGGATTGGTCCTGAGGGACACCCTGTCTGCATGAAAGATGACGAAAGGCTCCATTGCCATGAGAGCCTGTAATTCAGATACCCTTCTTGCTGAAGTGATTGCTAAAAGGAAAACTGTTTTCCAAGAAAGGAATTTTAAGTCTGCAGTAGCAGCTGGCTCAAAAGGAGGAAGAGTGAGTTTCTCCAATACAAAGTTAAGGTCCCAGGCTGGAGATGGAGCTCTCCTGGGTGTTCATAAGTTTTTGGCATCTCTGATGAACTGCTTGAGCAAAGGATGAGAAAAGAGGGGAGGTTCTGTGTTATAATGAGCTTAAATGGCTGAGGCGTAAATTTTGATGAAGGAGAAAGACAGGCCCTTGTGAAGCATCTCAGTAAAGTATTGTAAAATCTGAGGTAAATTGGGCACTGCTGTGCTCATCCCTTGAGATTGGTTCCAGGCAGAGAATCTTTTCCATTTTTCAGCATAAGATTTTCTAGGACCAGGGCCTCTAAAATGATTTCCATCACTGGTTTACTGAGGGATGGTAAAGGAGAGATTAGGTAATTAGCCAGGCTGCTAGGTTCAGTGTTTGAAGCTGAGGGTGTAAAACCTGGGTCTCCTGCTGAGACAATAGGGTAGGAGTCTGAGGCAGGTGCCACAGGGCTAACAGTGAAACACTGTGCAAGAGGGGGTACCAGTGTTGGTGTGGCCAGTTTGGTGCAATCAAAATCATCCTTGGTTTGTCCTGTTTGATCTGTAGTAGTACTTTGAAGAGCAGAGGCAGAGGAGGAAAGGTATAAACTGATTTTTCCAGCTTTAGGACAGAGCATCCACTTTCCAAACTTGTTTGTACGGAGTCCTTGTGCAAAATTTGTCCAACTGATAGTTCTGGGGGGAGGCAAACAGGTCTATATCTGGGCTCCCCCATTTGCTTGTCAACATGTTGAAAATCTTTGGTTCCGGTTTCCACTCGTGTGGGTCCATGAGGTTTCTGCTTAGGGGCAGTCAGTTGAGAAGTGCTTGGAAGTTTTAAAAAGAAGTCATTGAGACAATTTGCCATAGGGGGAGTTTTATTACTCCCAGATTTGGAAGTGGAGGCCCCCCACTGCTTAGTCCTGTGCGTATCCTGGGTCTGAAGCCTGGGAGCTCTGTTGGGTCTGAGTGGAAGAGGCAGGAAAGGACCGATTCTTGGAAGGCCAATGCCTACTAAACCTTGGAGGTTGTACTTGTAAAAAAATCTTTAACAGTTTGCATAGATTTAGCTTTTTCCTCCATCTTTTTAAGAACATTTTCTGCCTTGTCAAACAGGCGGTCCTGGTTTAAGGGAGCATTCAGTAATTTCGCTTTTACATGATCTTGCAAGGATTGCTCCTTAAGCCAAGCATGCCTTCTAAGTACAGACCCAGTTACAGCAGCCCTGCAAGATGCCTCTAGTGAATCAAAACCACATTTTAAAGTATGTTTTCCAACTTGTTCAACTGAGTGCAGTAAATCCTGTCAATCCTTATTTTCAGCACAATCAGGAGTCAACATCATTTTCTGTTTAAGCAATCCAATAATATGCTGCTGATACTTTAACATATGAAACTGGCAGTTTATGTCCCTAATGGCCAAAGTTGCAGAAGTGTATACCCTCTTACCCCATCTATCCAGCGCCCTGGAGTCTCTATCAGAGGGGGTAGGATTTTTGGCAGTAGTAGCTTTAATGCCCTTGGGTCCCTGTGAAATGGTCTCAGGATCCACAGTAGGATTTTTAAAAAGGAACTTGTGAGAGTCAGGGACCCTGTAATATCTATCAGGTTTTCTGGGAGCAGGAGGTAAAGAGTCAGGGGCCAAGCTAGACTCCAAAAAGGCATTATCAACAATGTCTAGTACAGGAGGTATGGTTAAAGGCCTGTGCTGGACCAAGAGTAAGAAATCCCTAAGCCTCTTTTTAGAATCAGAGAAATCCTAACTTTCCCAATGAATATGCTCCCTGAGAGTATGCAAGGTTTCACCAAAAGAGAAATCCTCTGGGGGGAGGCAGAAGGAAGAGAGTCCTCAGCATCAGAATCCTCATAGGTAGATAAGGGTAAATCCTGGTCATCACAGGAAACAGAAAATTCTGATTCCTGGTCAGACGTATCATAAGCAAACTCAGTCCTAGGTCTCTTAGAGGGGGAAGGCTAGCTTCCCCTGATTAAAGTAATAAGGTCTTCAGCCATTTTTATCATTTTTTTTTTTTGGCATAGAGGCCTGACCATGCGGTCTGGGTGTCAGTTTTCTAGGCATGGTTCGAGATTTAGGCCTTGAAAAAGAAGACGGCGTCGGTTTAATATGCAAGTCAGTAGGCCTGAATACACCCTCAGAAGCCAGTGCCTGCACAGCGGCTCCCGACCCATCCAAGGTAGAGACATCCCCAGGTCCCACAGTTGAAGCAGATCGCGGAATACCAGACTCCGAATGGGTCTCAGTAGAGGCCTGCGAATCTGAAGTAGTGGGTATCAGGGGTTGTGAAAGCACCTCACTGAGTACCGGTGAACTGGTGACTGGCTTAGGGGAAGCGTCGTCAGCAGCTTTGGACCTAGTCAGCCTGTCTCTGTCTTTATCTTTGCATATTTTCAGAATGTCGGTAGTCGGATGGCTTTAACGAAGACATATCAGGATAATTGAACCAAGCATCAAAATATTTAGAAGCAAAAATATATACGACGGATAGTTTGTGGTTTAAATAAGGCACAAAACTGACAGCGAGGTATGTCGTGGTCAGGGCCTAAGCAAGGAATACAGTACAAATGAAAATCTTCATGAGGTATTTGCTTTCCACAAGTAATGCAATTATTTACTTTTGCTGAAATTGGTTTAGAACAAGATAAAGTTTCCCCAATGGGGTACTTAGCTTTTAGTTGAAGACTTTGGTTCTGAAACTCAAAAATGAAAATTTCAGGAGTCGGCCGACCGGCACTTGCGAACTGCTTCTGCTTCGGGCACCGCACAGCAAGAAAGACTGAGGTAATGACGTCGGCTGCATGTTTTATACCCCTGATGTCATGGAAGAAGGGACAGCAATCGACGCAGGACTCAAGACTTTGTTAATCAGGCCGACGAGGGCTACTGCAAGCAGATAACCCAAATGTGATGACTGCAACAGTGAAACATGAAGAACATCTGGAGAAAAATGTGTTTAGTTTTCTGTTTTGAAAGAAGACGAACAGATCTATTTGAGGTGTTCCCCACAAACTGATTAGTTGCTCCTCATTCAATTTCCATTCATGGGGATCTGTCCTGCTCAGCTTGTCTGCCACTATGTTTTGGTCTACTGGAAGATGCTTGGATGGTTAGGGAATGCTGAATAGCTGAATTCCAATACATGGGTTCAGCTGAATCTGTTGTCTCCACCAATGCAGTTCTGTTTTTAAAACGTCCAATAGAATTTGGTGCTCAAGAGGATGTAAATGCTAGATCCATGTGGTTTTAGAAACCACTACATCATTCTCATGTGTAACCTGGCTAGAGAAATCATGAGAATCATGGAAGTCATGAACGCCAGTATCCGGCGAAATTGTCTTGCAGAAATATGAGACTGATCGGAGAAGCTTAAGAAAGATTCCAGATAAAAATCCATCCTCTCGTGTCAAAAAGGCCTTTTGAAGAGCAGTATCTAGTAGGCAGCTGAGAAACACAATCCTGTGAGACAGTCACAGAGGATTTTTACAATATTTATCTGGAGCCCGGAGTGGTCGGAAGAGACATAACCCATGATAATGTCCCTTGACATCTGGATAAAGACTATGTAAAGATAAGCGCATCTTCTAAATAAGAAATAATGTGAATGCCACTTAATCTGCAATACGTTGCTATGAGCTAGGCACTTTCTTATTCCCTTGGAACTGTAGATAATGTAACACAGACAATTGATAATGTCACCCAGAAATGGATAACCTTATAAATTTCTTGAAGTCTATGGCTATGGGAATTTGGTAATGAGCATCTTTTAAGTATAGTATTACCATGTAACGTATGGGAGAAATCAAGGTTCTGTAAGGGCAACATCCTGAATTTTGGTATTTTCACTTATAGGTCTACAAATGAAAGTTGTAGTACAGGTTTCCAAGAAGCCTCTTTCTTTGGTACCAGAAACATTCTGGAATAGAAGCTCTTACCCCTTTGAGTTACATGCACTAGGTCTATGACTCCTTGGGTATGTACAGACTGCAGAACTTAAGGAAAGAAATCAGCTTAGTTTGGAGGGTGCAAAGCAACTCTTCTGCACCACTTTTAACACCCCAATAGTCTGAGACAATCTTTTGCCAAAAGGGAATGTTGAGGACCAGTTTGTGGGCCAGATTTTTAGATATTGGCTGTAGGGAAAGGAAGGCAAGAAAGAATGCTGGCAGATGTTCTACATTACTGGTCTGTTCCTTTTTCTGAAAGGACCCCTATTTTTTATCTCACACACACACACACACACACACACACACACACACACACACACACACACACACACACACACACAAGGTAGTAATAGTATGATTAAAAAAGAACTTTCCTTTTTTAGGAAGAGTAGTAACAAGTTCCCTCAGGCTATCCATATAACAAACCATACTCTTCCATATGTATGCCTGATAAGTGAGAATTCTGAAAGCCAGAGTAAAAGAAGAAAACATTCTCTTTTCTAGCTGATCCAACACCCTGTCTTCCTTGTCACCAGGTTAAGGGTTCATGTTCAGTTCCAGCCTATTCCCAGCAGGAAATGCAGTGGATATAGTAACTAGATCTGATCTAAGGTGAGAGAAAAAATGTATTAGTCTGAGGTACTTCACACTTTTTATCTGCTTCTTTTAGGCACTGATAGCTGGGTATCAGGATGATTATAGGCAGCATTCAAAACATCATTCAGAGCTAGCACTGCAGCAGGGATGGGTGATGAATGAGGAATATCCATTTGTAACATATATCTCTTCAGTTTAGGGGAAAGTCTATTTGTTTCCAGAAAAATACCCTATTCTTCCTGGCTAAGGTCAGATTAAAAGAGAATTTCTACAGATAAAGAAAATGATTTGTATGCTCTTCACAGTCAGAAAGTTGGGTTTATGAATATGAAGGAGAAGAAGCTCCACCCCTGTCAAAGTCAGACTCATCAGACCCTGTTTCCACAAGAATGTCTTAATGCTCACTTGGCTTCTGGACACCAGGATTCATAGCCTGTAACATATGCCTTGCTATGGTAAGAAAATCATGTTTCTTAACTTAGACAAAGAATGTTTAAGCTTTTGTTTTTTCTTTAACTGGAGTCCCTGTGGAAGAAGGTCAACTAAATGAGGGTTGTCTGATCGATCTAAAGGTTTCTTGCTTCTGTTACCCCATGAAGAATCTCCTGGAGTGTCTCCCAGTCCTACAGAAGATGGTTCTCCCATGCTCATATTAGACAGTGGAAAAGCTAAAGAGGACATGACTGACCCCCTCTTTGCTGTGGCCAAAAGTACTACACTACAGGAAGCCGGAGAGGTAAGTGAGTGGTCTGAGGAACAAACAATGGCCATTGCAGGTTAACCCACTACTGTCGGAAGCACAGACTGAGCCCATGGGAAAGGCAAGTGCTTCTTGTTAGTTGCTTTTTTTTTCTTTTAGGAACAATGGGAGTGGAAACAGCAGAACCAGATTAAGTATCTATGCTGTTTCCAAGGGAGAGAAGCCAAAAGCGGTAAGCGTTGCTGGAGTGAATTGGTCAGAAGGTAAGTTATCACCTATTGTACATAAGCACACTTATAGGTTCATAGGTTCATACTAGGCTATCTGCCCTAGGGCATTTATAAGCCTAGCCAGAGTGTGTTTGGTTTTTGACACCCATTTTAAATTAATTTTGCTATGCCCTTTTTCGAGGTTAGTATACTGTGCCTCTGTCTAACAGTGACACAGAAGTGATACCCGGGGTAAACCTATGATCTCCCATCCACTCATCAAGATTCCTCTTGAAGAGAGTCAATGAGGGACTCTACCTAACCTGGACTGGGATTTTATTCCAGAGTGAAGGGAGCCTCTGGGTTATGAATCTGTCCCTCCAGCATGTCCTATTTATTTCAGTGCTGAGGTTCAAGTCTCTCGAGCGCGTAGCTCGATGGGATATGGATTTTCTGAGGTGCAACATGTCCATTAATTCCGGGTTGGACATGGCTTTATACATCAGGCACAGATCGCCTCTGAGCAGGCGGTATGCCACTGAGTAGAGCTGGAGTTTCTTTAATCGGGCAGCATATGGCATCTGTTTGAGCCCTTTGATCCTCTTGCTGAGGTACTTTTGGGGTCTTTCCAGTTGCTGCAGGTGTCTGGTAAGGTACATCCCAAAAGGGGCATTGTACTCAATTATGGGCCTGATGAGGGATGAGTAAATAGGCACGATGACCTCCCCTGATCTAGATGTGAATCCCTTCATAATTAGGTGGGCTATATAAAATGTTTTTCTAACCACTTTGGCCACGTGGTTGTCAAATGAGAGATTGCTATCAACTTGGGTCCCCAGGTCCCTAATTACTTCTTCTGTACTTAATGGATTACCACCTATGTGGTAATTTGTGGACACTTTGTTTTTGCCAAAGGGGATGACTATACACTTTTTGGCGTTTAGCTTGAGGCCATGGCTCTGGCACCAGTTGTCTGTTTCTATGAGGCCCTTTTGGAGGATGCTTGTGTTGGCTGGAGAGTCGATTATGGTGACCAGCTTGCAGTCATCTGCGAACTTGGTCAGCCACAGTCCTTCTGTATTGGCCTGTACCTCCGAGAAATATATACTGAACAAGAGAGGTCCCAGGACTGAGCCTTGTGGGACGCCACTTGTAACTGGTCTGGAGTCTGACATGGCTCCAGCAATTCTAACCATGTGGGTTCTGTCCTTGAGCCAGTTTGCAACTCATCCAGTAACATAGGGGTTTATATTTAAGCTGGTGAGCTTATCTATAATGCCCGAGTGGGGTATTGTATCGAAGGCTTTTGCGAGGTCCAGGTAGGCAGTGTGGACCACCTTCCCCTCATCAAATGGCCTTGGTGACTGTTTCAAAGAAATCGACCAGGTTTAAGAGACAGGATCTGCCCTTAACAAAGCCGAACAGGGTAGGATCCAGTGTCTGTAGGTCCCCAATATCTTTATTTATGAGGTCCATGATGATTCTTTCCATAGCTTTGCAGACCAAGCTAGTCAGGCTTATGGGGCGATAGTTTCCAGGATCAGTTGAGGCACCACCTTTGTGGAGAGGGACCACTGTTGCTGTACGCCACTCTTTGGGTACATATCCTGTAGTAAGGCTGAGACTGAACAGTAGTTTTATGTTTGGGTTTAGCTCTTCTTGGAATTCATGTAGGAAGCAGCCCGGGACACAGTCTGGTCCCATTGATGCTGTGTTTTTTGCTTTGGAGAGGGCGGCTCTTACCTGAGCATCTGAGATGTCAGGGGGGGCAGCACTCTGCTGGGATAGATATTTGCCCTTTTGGTGGGGGGAGGGAGAAGTTTGCACTGAACCTGTCAGCTAGGATGTTGGCAATGTCTGTGGGTTCGGTGTATTTTTTGTCATTTTGGACTAATTCTGAGCATATCTAGGAATTCCCACCCAGGTTCCTAACATAACTAAAGAAAGCCTTGTGATTATCCTTAGTGTCCTGTGCAATTTTTCTCTCGAAGCTGGTCTTAGACGATTTTATGAGTGCCCATAGTTTTTTGCTAATACTGATCAGAGATGTCTTCCCTTTTTGGGATTTTGCTCTATCATGTAGTAGCTTCCTCCTTCTATTGTATAGTTTGTTTATGGCTGGGGTCCACCAGACAGGACGTCTGCCTTTGGAGGAATGGGTCTTGGTTTTATTTGGGATTGCATGATCCATGCATTCCTGAAGGTGTTCATAGAATGCGTTTATAAAGGATTCTGCGGTCTGGGCCGTATTTTCCACAGGCCAGGGGGCTTTGAAGGATTCCACCACGGTTTTGAGGAGTGTGAAATTTGCTTTAGAGAAGTTTTTCACTGTGGTTTTCTGGGCAGGGGGTGGGGTCGGGATGTGAATATCCAGTGAGATTAGTTTATGGTCTGATCTTACCAGTGAGGGATACACTTCTGGTCTGGAGCATAGAGTCCCCATGTTGGTGATGATCAGGTCCAGTATGTTTTCCCCTCTTGTGGGAGTGGTAACAAGTTGTTCCATAGCATTTGAGTTTATAAATTCTAGGAACCTTTGGGCTGGGGTGTTGGAGCTAGAGTAATGCTCCCAGTCTATGTTTGGGTAGTTGATGTCGCCCAATATAATGGTGTTTGGAGAGACCTTCATATTTTCCAGTGTTCTCAGGAAGGCCGAGTGGGGTTCCTGGGTTTGGGAGGGTGGTCTGTAGCAGGCTATAAACTGGAAGGCAGTTTTACCCACTGTTAGTTGCATATGGATAGTCTCTGATGCTTCGTGCTGTGCCACCAACCTGGAGATGTGGGTATCTTTGACGAATATTGATACTCCCCCTCCTTTTGTGGTTCGGTCCAAGTTTTGGGGCTGAACAGCATGGTATGAGGTATAACCTGGTAGTGCTGGGGTGCTTTTGGGAGCCTTGAACCAGGTTTCGGTTACTGCACAGATATCCATGTTCTCCATGCTAAGGAGAGTTTTGAGTGCGTGCATCTTGAGGTTTAGACTTCTGGCGTTGAGTAGCAATACTCTTAGTTTCTTATCCCTTGTGATACCTATGGAGGTGGGTTTGTCTTTTGAGCCTTGCCTAAAAAAGGCACTATGGGGATAGCAAGAGCCTTTGCCAATATCCGAAAGCCCAGGGGTGACAGGTGCAAGCCGTCCCTAGCAAAGCATCGTGACTTGTCGAGCATGTCATCCCAGGCTGACAGGCATTGGATCCCCTTTGAATGACACCAATACTTAAGCCAATTGTTGAAATTAATCATCTTGTCTTCATATTGTGGCATCATTCTTGGTGAGGGTAAGATGCTACTCAAGGTCAGGGTCATACCGGCCTGGGCTAAATGCTCAGAGAGCTCCTCTATATCTCTTTTCATGTAGTCCAGGGAGGTACGTCTCAGGTCATTCACACCAGCATGGACAATAACTGAGTCATATTTGTACTTGCGTTGGAGTGACCTGAGTGCTTGTGTTATGTGGCGGATCCTAGCGCCCGACAGGCAGCTCACTGTGACCTTCTCCTTGTTCAGCCTGGTGAGCGGGACGTCAGTGTGCCTGACGATAGAGTCACCTATTACAAGTGTATCAGGTGTGTTGTTTAGCCTTAAGGGCTGTGACTGTTCGGCACACTGGCTTTCTGAGCTATGTGTTGCATGTGTTTTGTTTTGGGGTAGCGGTTGCTTGGGTGTCTGCTTTGGAGGTCTCTGCTGCTTAGGCAGATTTTTATTTAGAGCCTCCGAGTATGTTTTTGTGTGTTTATGTGTTTGGTTTGCTGTCGTGGTAGATCTATGTGAGACTGGAATTGTAGTGAGTGTGGTTTCCTTCTCCTCCTGACTGGTTATGCCAGTACTGAGTTGAGAGAGCTTAGCCTCCAGTTTGGCTATATGGTTGCATCTCTCACATGTGTTGGAATTTGTTGGGAGGAGGAGAGGGTTGTCTGTGTACATAAGGCAGTTGTAACATTGCCTCAAGATTCCCAGATTCACCAGCTGGACCGGAGAGGAGATTGACAACTGACCTTTGGACATGCTAGAATAGTATTGGGAATTCCTTTATAATTGAAAAAAAGGGCCAATGGGGAACAAGGTACTCAAGGGTAGTTTGTGAGGGTGTAGTGCTTTTAATTTCACACTTCTTATCTGCTTCTTTTAGGCACTGATAGCTGGGTATCAGGATGATTATAGGCAGCATTCAAAACATCATTCAGAGCTAGCACTGCAGCAGGGATGGGTGATGGATGAGGAATATCCATTTGTAACATATATCTCTTCAGTTTACAGTGACTTTTACAGTGACATTTCTTGTTCCAACCCCTTCACAAAGTAAAATCACAAGCAGTACTCAATTTCCCTGACAGTACACAACATTTATTAAGTTAAAACATTGACAGAAATCAAAATGGCAGGTAGGATGTCAAAAAGTGAATATAGGTACTACACTGTAAAACATGTTCTTGCCAGTACAAAATAAAGAAGTTATTTACTCACCAAAGCATTCCATCTGTGTTGTCTATTTTCATTCTTCCTCAACTATTGGATTCAGATCAGCCATTATGCTCAGCTTGTAGCCACTAACAAGCTGTCAAGCCCCTCACTCACCCATAATGCTCTATCCCCTAACATACCTCAGATCTTGTCTGCTGTCTTATAGCATAAAGGGAAAAATTATCAACACGATAACAGAAATCCATATCTAAAGCTCCACATAAGGAACAGTGGTTCCTTTGCAAGGTCTTGTTCTTCCAGAAGTCATTAGTTCAAAGGTAGGGGGTTGGTGGGATGGAAGTTGAGGAAGAATGAAAATGGACAACACAGATGGAATGTTATAGTGAGTATATAACTTCTTTATCTGATGTTGTGAAATTTTCAGTCATTTCTCAACCACTGGGACACAGTCCCCGGCTACATGAAATTCCGGGAGGACTCTAAGGAGGGATATTCCTGAGCACAGTTGAGCCGAAGGCTGCTCTTCCCCTCGAGACCAGATCTAATTTGTAATGATTTATAAAGGTATGAGGATTAGCCAAAGTAGAAGCTGCACATACATCGTCCATAAAAGCCCTAGATTAAAATACTGATGATGTTGCCATGGACCTGGCTGAATAGGTTCTCAAAGGTTTTGGTAAAGAATGGCTTAATTTGTCATAGAGAAAAAATATACAGTGAGTAAGCCATCTGGCTAAGGTTCCTTTATGACTGGCTTGCCCAATTTGGAATCCATAAAACAGACAAACAAATGATCTGTTTTTCTAAACTCTTTAGTTCTCTGTAAGTAAAAACACAATTGTCTGTGAATGTCCAGAAAGTGTAAAAAGAAGTTATGTACTCACCATAACGTTCCATCTGAGTAGGTAACTTCATTTGTCAGCAACCTGTGGGTATCAGATCTGACCTAGATCTGAGCCGGCAGCTTTCCAAGCTAGAGATCCGAGCTCCAAGCTCCTCCCCCTTACCTATAATACCCTGCCACCTTCTTCCAATCCCCAGATCGTATTTGCCCATCTATATAATCTCACCATGACAAAACAACAACCTGGAGAATCCTAACCTAAGGATTAACAAATGACCTGGACAAACCTTCCTAGTGTTCAGGACACCAAAGAACCAGGTTAGGGGGAAGGAGAGAGGGTCGGTTGCTGACAAATGAAGTTACCTACTCAGATGGAACGTTATGGTGAGTACATAACTTCTTTATCTGAAGTAGGAAACTTCATTTGATTATCATCCTGAGGGACAGAGTCCCCAGCTACCAAAAAACTTGGGAGGTCCTCAAGAAAGGATATTCCGGAGCACTGCAGAGCCAAAAGCCACCCTTCCTCTAGACACTAAATCCAATTTATAGTGAGAGCTAAAGGTATGAGAGAATGCCCAAGTAGCTGCAGAACAAATGTCATCCAAGGGAATTCTTGACCAGAATGCAGCAGATGTAGCCATATAATGGGTAGAGTGAGCGTGAACCCCAGTAGGCTCTGGCATGCCAGATAGTTTATATGTGAACAGACTGCAACTCAAAATCCATCTGGCCAGAGTCACCTTCGACACAGACTTACCCAAGAAGGGTTTAGCAAAAGAGACCAAGAGCTGATCAGACTTGTGGAAGGCCGCTTTTCTGTGTAAATAAAAACGTAACTGTCTATGAACATCTAACAAATGAAGTTTGTACTCCCCTTTGTTTTGATAGTTAGGGAAAAAACTGGAGATTAATGGACTGATTGATGTTCATCTCTGAGGCCACTTTAGGTAGGAAAGATGGGTTAGTCCTGAGAGAGACCCTGTCCTTATGGAAAACCAGATACGGGGCTCTAATACAGAGAGCTTGAAGCTCCGACACCCTTTTAGCTGAGGTAATGGCTACCAAAAAGGCAGTTTTCCAGAACAAAAATTTCAAATCAACAGAAGCTGCAGATTCAAAAGGAGGTCCAGTTAGAGCTTGAAGGACCAAGGTTAGATCCCATGGAGGGACGGGGTTCCTAACAGGGGGGTCTCAACAGAAACATACCTTTCAGAAAGGTCTTACAAATCTTGGTGAAAGTGAGGGGACTGAGATTATCTCCAATGTGAAAATGCGAGATGGCAGCCATTTGAACCTTTACAGTAGAAGAACTGGCCCTTGCTGAAAAATATATGATAGAAAATCGAGCACTGCTGGGAAGGGAGCAGTGAAAGGGTCCAAATTCCTATCAGACGCCCAAATAGAAAACTGCTTCCATTTACTATTGTAAACTTTCCTGGTAGAAGGCTTTTGCGCCGCTACCAGGATAGATCTAACTGCGGATGAGATACCGGGAGTCTTAGCAATTAATGGAACTGGATCAACCACGCTGAGAGCTTGAGATCGACCAGGTTCGGGGGTTTCAATCCCAAAGGATGAGATATTAGATCCGGGATGGGATCCAAGATCCAGAGAGGAGCTATAAGATGAGACTGCAGGCAAGGGAACCAGGTTTGACGAGGCCAGAATGGGGCTATGAGGATAATCTTGTTCCCCAACCGACGAGCTTTCTGCAAGAATTTTGTTATCAATGGAAGAGGAGGATAAGCATACAGAAGACCGGGTGGCCAAGCATGGACTACAGCATCCCTGGGGCTTTCCCCTGGAGGGGGAATTAGAGAGAAAAACTCGCTGCACTTTGCATTGGAAGGTGACGCGAAGAGATCGCAACAAGGCTCACCCCACTTGCGGAAGATCTGTTTTGCTACTAAGGGATTCAGAGAACACTTGAGAGGATAGTTCGACTCAGTTTGTCCACTAGGATGTTGGACCAACCCAGAACGTTCGGTGCTAACAGAAAACGGTTGGTGGATATCGCCCAATCCCAAACTCTCATGGCCTCTCGACAAAGAGGGTAAGACCTGGTCCCCCCCTTGTTTGTTGATGTACCAGACCACCGACATGTTGTCTGACTGAATCACAATAGTCCCTGGAGGGAGAAAGGCATGAAGGGCTTGCAACGCTAGAAGTACCGCTCTCATCTCCAGAACACTGATATGCAGAACGGTCTCTGTCTGAGACCACGTACCTTGAACAGTTCTGCCCGCGTAATGCCCCCCCACTTAAGGCGAGAAGCATCCATGGTCACCGTGGCTTGGGGTTGCGGCATAACAAACATTCGTCCTTCCCGAAGCTCTCAGGAGTGAAGCCACCACATGAGGGAATTTCTGCAAACTCTGCTGAGAGGAATCGGTAAGTCCAAAGGGTGGTGAAGGATGGACCACTGATCCTGCAATGTCCACTGGAGAATCCTCATATGCAAGCGAGCTAAGGGCGCAAGGTTGATTGCAGCTGCCATGGACCCTAGAGCCCTCAGGACTAACTCCGCTGACGGGGCAGGTGACTGAAGAAGGGCTAAAATGTGTAAGGTCAAACTGCGGAGTCTGTCTGACATCAAGAAGGCCTTGGTCTGAAGCGTGTCTATCCTGGCCCCTACGAACTCCAAGACTTGAACTGGCTGGAGGGATGACTTCTTCAAGTTTATGGTGATCCCCAAATGGGACGCTAGAAGTAGGAAACAATCCCTGGCTAAGCAGAATAGATGCCTGGTGGGGGTGGTAAGGAGCCAGTCATCTAGTTAAGGAAAAACCTGTATTCCCTGAAGTCTCAGGTGGGCCGCTACAACTGCCATGACCTTGGTGAACACCTTGAGGGCTGTGGTGAGACCGAAGGGTAGGACCCTGAACTGGTAATGACTAGCCCCTAGCTGGAAGCGGAGAAACCTCCTGGAATGCCTGTCCATGAGAATGTGATAGTATGCATCCTTGAGGTCTATGGAGCCCATCCAGTCCTTCTCCTGCAGCAGTGGCAGAATTGATTGAAGCTTGACCATCCGGAATTTTTCCTTGGCAATGAAGAGGTTCATTGTTGAAAGGTCGGGGATCGGCCTTAAGTCTCCCGTCTTCTTTGGCACCAAAAAGAACCTGGAGTAACTGCCTAATCTGGATTGTCCTGGGACGACATGCTGGATGGCTCTTTTTTCTAGCAGCTTTTTTACCTCTATAGCTGCAGCCTCCCTCTGACTGGGTGGTACATCAGGGAAGCACCTCGACTGAGGAGGCAGATTTATGAAAGGGATAGAGTAACCTCTGGATATTATTCAAAGCACCCAGCAATCTGATGTTATGGACTCCCATTGGACCAAGTGCTTCAAAAAATGCCCCCCGACTGCATCCAGAGAGGAGCAGTTGGGCAACCCCTCAGGGCTGCGGAGTGGGTCAGTCAGAAAAAGGATCCCGCGACCCAAACTTTTTCGGCCCCCTCTGCAGCTGGGCCGGCAACCACCTTTTTCCCCTCTACCTCTGAAGGACGAAGGGTCCGGAGCGTAACGGGACTGGCTGAGACTTCCGGAACCACATCTTCTTTTGTCCTCTCTAGTTCCTAGAAAAGGACCTTTGAGGAGCCGAGACACGGATTCCAATGGCAGACAGCATCTTCCCATATTTCTCGCTCTGAATCAATGTGTCACGGATGCTCTTCCCAAACAGAGTAGAACCCTCAAAGGGTGCGTTCGCGAAGGATGCCTTGAAAGGTTCAGCAAAGTCACAAAGCCAGAGCCAGGCATGACGCCTTAGGGCGATACCGGACCCGCTGGCTCTAGCGACTCCTTCCGTGGCATGGGAAAGTAGCCGCATAGACGTGTTAGAAACAGATTTCAGAGTGGCCATGCGAGCCGAGAAAGTCCGTTTGTCCTCGGCCGACATGGACTCAAGGGGAGACTCGGCATATTCTTTCACCAGATCCTGCTGAAGTCTAATTACATGGGCCAAATAATTCAGCGCCCTTATAAAAAAGGTAGCTGAAGCAAACATCCGCTTCCCGATACGATCCATCGTCCGAGACTCCTTATCAGGGAGATGGATCGAGGAACTATCCTGAGCAAGTTCCTTCTTGGTGGCTGCCCCCACCACCATGGCATCTACTGGGGAAACCTTACTCCAAGTCGCCCTGTCCACAGGGAGACTAAGAATCCTGTCTGGCCTCCTGGGGATTGGCTCTACAGTGTCTGGTTCCTTCCACGCCTTGGTAGTGATGAGGTCAACCAGGGGGGTCAGCCGGAGGGGACACCCAAGAGGTAGATGGGCCTGCGAACGCCTCCAGGAACACCGACTCATCTGAGGAAGATTTTTGGGCTGACCACCCCCCCTTTAGGTGGAGCATTTCTATAATGTCTCCAAAGGAGATGTCCTCGGGGGGTGATCTGGGGGAACTTTCCCCTTAGTCCAAATCGGTGTCCTCCATGAGGGACTCAGGGGAGTCCAAGTGCCTCCTCTTACACTTATGTTTGTGAGGGACCTCCTCGGTGGGACTATCTGAGGAGGGCTCACTAACAGGGCTGTGTTCCGCCAGTGGAACAGGCTGGGGCATCAACGCAGGCTGTCCCTGGTACTGGATGATGGAAGACAAGCCCAGCTGCAAGGTAGTGGGGGCGGAATCCAAAGAAAGAGTAGGGGGTCTCGAACCTCTCGAGAGAACCCTCTCCACCACGTCGAAAGCCGAGGGTGAACCAATCTCTCTGGGCTCCGTGGTTAACACCCTCGGCTCCGGCAAGGGGATTGGTCGAGGTAGCTATAACCGTCGGCACCGACTCACTGGCTCCGGGACTCCTCGGATCTGAAACCCAATAGTGGATCGGAGAAGGAGCTATCGGGGCAAAAAGTGGGGGAGGCAACAGCACTCACATCTGCAGCTGGGTTTGGAGGAAACAACGCATCATCTGGTCTATATCAGCATCAGAGACTGCAGGTCAACCTAGAGGAGGCCGCCGAATCTGGCCGGGAGGGCCACCACGATGACCTCGTAGATGGTCGGGCCTCCTCCTCCGGCTCCGCTGAACGAAGCCAAGGGAAGGAAGCCCTGGAGATCTTCTGAGGTGAGGAGAGCAGCTTGGCAGGCAGGGCCGAGGGGGCAGAGTCGGCCCGCCGCTTGTGTCTCCTATGCCTCTCTTTCTCCCTCTCTCTCTCTTTCTCCCTCTCTCTCTCTTCTCTCTTTCTTCTCTTTCCTAGAGTCCCTCTCTCCCTGGGAAGAAATGGGAGGTTGAGTCCCAGCCAGGGGAGAGGGAACAACAGGCTGAGCAGCCACAGCCATGGCTGTAGCCCGTGACAGAGAGGAGGAGGAAGCCGACTCCGTGGGTGGAAGACCCTGCCAGAATCAGCTTATTCCTCCTATCCCTCAGGGCCTGGGGGTTAAAAGCTGCACAAATCTGTCAGCCCGAAGACAAGTGCAGTACCCCCAGGCAGAGGACGCACTGAGTGTGGCCATCCGCTGGGGAAAGCTTATGGCCACACTCAGTGCACTTAGAAAAAATGGCCTTAGGGGCCTCGGCCATAATATCTAACTAACACACACGCACCTCACACAAACACCTAAGGGGAAAAGGGGGAATTACTAGGCTTAAACTATGAGGGAACGGAAAAGGGGTTTAAACTAGGGAATTAACTATCCACACACACAAAAACGAATAAGATTTTGAAGAACTTTTTTACTCACAGATCGCCTAACGTTAGGAGCTCGAGAAACCCGTGCTTGACAAAGCCGTGGCAAACGAGATCTGGGGATTGAAAGAAGGTGGCAGGGTATTATGGGTAAGGGGGAGGAGCTTGGAGCTCAGATCTCTAGATTGGAAAGCTGCTGGTTCGGATCCAGGTTGGATCCGATACCCACAGGTTGATGATTAAATGAAGTTTCTTACTTCAGATCATATATTCACCATCTGTTGTAAAATTTGGAAAGAAAACTAACAAATGAATAGATTGGTTGATGTTTGATTCTAACATCACCTTAGGAAGGAAGGCAGGATTAGTTCATAAAGCCACCCTATCCTTATAAAATATTAATTAAGGAAGGTTAAGAAGACCGCGCTTGAGGTTCTGACAGTCTTCTGGCAGAACTGATGGCTACCAAAAATATAGTTTTCCAGGTCAGAAATTTTAACTCACGTTTAGCTGCTTATTCAAAAGGTAAATGAATTAAGGACCATAATACCAAATTTAAATCCCATAGTGGAGTTGGATCTTTATAAGGGGGTTTCAAAAGAAGGGTACCTCTCAAAAATGGTTTACAAAGTTTAGATGAAGCCAAGGAGGAGTTTTCAATCCCAATATCAAAATAAAAAATGGCAGATAGTTGTACCCTAACATTTGAGCAGCTGGCTTCTTCGTTGAAAACTGTTGCTAAAAATTCAAGGACACTAAGTATTGGTGCCGTAAGAGGTTCAATATGTTTCTGCTGTGCCCAAAAAACAAATCTCTTACATTTATTTCTGTAAAGCTTCCTTGTGGAAGCTTTGTGGGAAGACAAAGGTATATGACGAACACGTGAAAACAGAGTATGTTGTCTGGCTATTAATGGAAGTGGAGAAACCATGCGTCAGTTTTAGGTTTGAGATATCCAGCTGAATCATGCCAGTTGGGAGGGAGAGAAGGTCTGGAATTATATCCAAGCTCCAAGGAGGATAGATTAGATAAGGATAAAAGAAGAGCAGCCAAATTTGTTGAGGCCAGTAAGGGGCAATGAGGATGAATTTGCTCTTCAACCTGAATGCTTTCAGCAGAAATTTGGGGATTAAACAAATTGGGGGATAATCATAGAGGAGACCGGGGGGGCTAATCATGAAGGAGAGTGTCTTTTGGTGACCTCCCCTGTGAGGGGATTAGGGCAAAGAACCTGCTGCACTTGTTTAGTGGAGACGCAAACAGGTTGCAGCATGACTGATCTCACTGAAGAAAAATAATTTCTGCCACATTTTTGTTGAGAGACCACTTGTGAAGTAGTAGAATGGACCTGTACAACTTGTTGGCTATCACATTTGATTTCCCCTGAATGTGCATTGCTGTCAGAAATTGGTTGGATGAGATTGCCCACTGCAAAACTCTGAGAGCTTCTAGACACAAAGGGTAAAATCTGGTTCCTCCTTGTTTGTTGATGTACCAAACCACGGACATATTGTCTGTCTGAATTGAAATGCCCCAAAAGGGAAAGAGGCTTGGAAGACCTGCAATGCTAAGAGCACTGCTCTCATTTCCAGAATATGATATGCAAATTGGCCTCTTCTGGGGACCCTGTGCCTTGGACTGTCTTTCCTAGGAAGTGCCCCCCCCCCACACTTGATCTGGGATGCACCCCTGCTCACTATGGCCATGGGTTGAGGAAGAGTGAGGGGATGGCCTTACATAATATGATCTGAGTGGATCCACCACCAAAGGTATCTTTCTTATTTGAGTGGACATATACTGATGAAGAATGGACCACTGAGTTGCTGAAATCTACTGAAGAATCTTCATATGAAATCTTGTTATTGGCACTAAAATTATAGCTGCAGACATTGATCCCATGGCTTATAAGATCAATCAGGCTCAGATTGCGGAGTTGTGAATTATCTTCCTTATCTGGATTCTGAGAATCTGTACTCTTGACAGAGGAACAGAAGCTGTCAAGGATACTGAGTTGAAAAGGGCTCCTATGAACTCCAATGTCTGAGATTATTCCAACTGATACATGTTGTAATTTATGGCGATCCCCAGATGGCAGCAAGTCTGCAGTACCTGGTCTCAAGCTCTTATCAACAGATGCCTGATCGGGATGGTAATGAGCCACTCATCCAGGTATGGAAATACATGGAGTCCCTGCAGTCTCAAGTGAGCTGTAACCACTGCCATGCATTTGGTGAACACCCTGGGGACTATGGTGAGGTCAAAGGGCAGTGTTTTTAACTGGTAATAACTGTCTCCCAGCCTGAAGCATAAAAACCTGGATTGTTTGATCATGTTTATGTGATAGTACATATTCTGAATGTCTATTGAGCAAATCCAGTTGTCCTTGCACAAAAAGGGTAGAACAGACTGAACTGTGACCATCCGGAACTTGATGTAGTGAACTGATTTGTTCAGACTGCTGAGATCCAAAATCAGTCTCCAGTCTCCTGTTTTCTTTAGCACTGGAAAGAATCTTGAGTATGTTCTGGATACTATCTGGTTTGGTGGGACCTCTTTTTTTCTAGCAGCTTTTGTATTTCTAGTACTGCTGTTTTCCTTTGACTGGGTGAAACACTGAGAATTTTGCATAGAGGTAGTAGGGGAAAATGGAATTATATAACCTCTGGAAATAATTCTCTGCACCTATGTAACTTTTGTGGTGTCTAGCTAGGCTGTCTGGTACAGGGATAAATGACCCCCGACTGCCTCCAGAGGTGGACAATTGGCCCTCCTTTCAGGAGCGCTAGTACAGTCTGTCAGAGAAGGAAGCTCTGGCCCCTGGTTCTGTGGGGCTCCTCTGCCATGTGGGTAGCATCTTCCATTTGAATTGCCCTCTCTGCCCCTGGGGGATATATCTCCATGGGGATCTCGGAAAGGACCCTGGGACTTTCTGAACCACATTTTCTGACCTCCTTGTTGATTCCTGGAAAAGGTCCTTTGCAAGGTCAAAAAATGTACTCCCAATGCAGAGAGGCTCTTTCCATCTTGCTCGCACCTGGAGAAGGTGTCCTTTACCTTAGGGTCAAGCAAAGAGCTTCAGTCAAAAGGTGCATTGACAAAAAAGGACTTGGAGGGCTCCACAAAGTTTCATAAGTGCATCCAGGCATGCCTTCTAATGGAAATGTCTGAACCTGCCACCTCTGAAGTACCTTCAGCCACATGGGAGATAAGCCTCATGGACGAGTTAGTGATTGATAGTACGGTAGCCAACTTTGAGGCCACAGCAGACTTAGCCTGAAAAGTGCTGATGCCACAGAAGGAATTTGAAAAGTTCCCTAATCAGATCCCTCTATAATCATGTGAAGTGTGCCAAATAATTCAATGATCTGAGGGCAAATGTTGATTAAGTATAGACACGCTTCCCAAATCTGTCTAATGCCCTTGATTCTCTGTTAGGGGAACGGACAGAAGAACTTTACTGTGAGTTCTTTCTTGGTGCCCACCACCATGACCATGGCATCTATGGGTACTCCCTTGCTCCAAAACTCCCTTCTTGCAGGTGGCACCAAAATTCGATCTGGTCTTTTGAGGATTGGTTCAACTGTATCTGGTTCCTTCCATGCCCACTTAGAGATCAAGTCAAGTAGCTCATTAGTGGGTGGAGTCTACCATGAGGTAGATGGGCCAAACACAAAGGCCTCCAGGAATACTGATTTCTCTTTGGAAATGTTATCAGTAGACCAACCACCCCTCTGCTTAAGGATCTCTAAAATGTCTCCAAATGAGATATCTTCAGGTGGAGACCTTGGGGACACTTTCCTGCTATCGAAATCTGTATCTTCAGTGCCAGATTTCTGGGAGGAGTTCAAGTGCCTCTTCTTGCACATCCTCTTCTTAGGAACTTCTTCAGTGGGCTGTTTCGGAAAAGTATGGAATAAATAATAATACCATGGTGGGTAGCCTGGAGACTTTGGGATGGCTCTCCCTGTGGAGTGGAATGATGAGGCGCAAGGCACACAGATTTATGGGATTCAGAGGGGAGTTCCGAGGGGGGAGAAACCATCCATCCTGCAAAAGCAGAGAATACTCTTTCCACCACCTCAAAGACATCAAAGACAGAATGCCCCTGGGAGAAGGAAGTCGATGGAGCAGAGAAGCCAAGCTTCCATCCCATTGGCAACCCCTGCCCCAAAGGCAATCAACCCAAGGCAGACGTTGGAGCTGAGCTTTCCAATGCCAAAGCTTTGAAGGGCAGACATGGATTAGAAAGCTTCAGAGTCAAATCTAATGCCTTGGATCTGAAAGGAATGCTTCAGCTCCAAGAATCATCCAGCTCCAAAGCACTCGGAGCCAGTGCCCTTAAAGAAAGTCTTGGATCTGAAGAAACTGCAATCTTTGGATCTGATCCAGACAGTCCCAGGAGACTCAGATCCAAGGGCTCCAAAACAAGAAGTCAGATCTGAGAATGAGTGGAGATCAGTGGTGTAGCACTAGTAAGGGCTTTCTGACCCAAAAGGATAGGAGCTGGAAGAACTCCCATCTGAATCTGTGCTGAGAGAAATGTCCTCATCATTCTATCCACATCGACCTTGGTCAGGCTTCCTGAAAGAACAAGATGATGTAATGCAGGGAAACCTGGAGTGCTGGTGGGATTCCAAAAAAAGAAGATGGTACCCTAAAGGATTTCAGATCAATGGTGGGGGAGTAACAAGTCCTAGGTAACGGCATCTGATCCGAAATGAGAGGATCTGAGGAAGCCAATTTACTTTTAGACATCAGCTTTGGAGAATGAGCAAGCATCAGATCTGATTTCTTAACTTTTTTCTTAGGAGGTTCCGCTGTCGGATCCGAGGATGGGGCTGAGGATCCAGATGGACTTGAATGCTTACCAGAAAGCTCTTTTTGTTTAGATTCGAGGAGCTGAGCCCCAGATAGAGATTCAGAGAATGAGGAAGGAAGAAGCCTTTCAAAATTAGTTTGTTTTTCTTGTCAACGATGGTCCGAAGACGAATACGTTTGGAGATGTTCCAGGCCTAGGCAATATACATATAAGTCATGATAGTCAGAAAGCAGTAATTGGTGACCTGCATTTTTGACAGTTTTTAAATCTCAATGACTTTTCAGACATTATAAACAATCCAAAAATTCAGGGCTAATAACAAAGAAAACATTTTTTTTCTTTTTATATTCACATAAAGAAAAAGAGAGAGAGAGTGAGAGTGAGATACCAACAATGGTATCAAGAATGCATGCAAGGTATAAAAGGGGAAGACGGTTTACCAACTATGATAATAAGAAATACACAAAAGTGTGGGGAAGGGAGGTAAAGTAAAAAACTACAGTAAAGGAAGTAATATATAGATATAAAGTTGGAAAAGTGTAAATACAATAAAATTGGACTTATCTGCAAAAAAACTGCACTAAATATGAGAGCTCACAGACACCATGTCCTAATGCAAAAGCAGCAAACGAGATGTGAAGTATGTTGGGGATAGACCATTATGGGCAAGGGAGGAGCTCAAGAGTTTGTTAGTGGCCACAAGCTGAAAATAATGGCTAAGTTGGATCCGAGGGTCAGATCCAAACCCAATGGTTGAGAAATGAATGAAAATTGGCAACATCAGATTAAATCTTTTAGTCACAAATGTAAACGTTTACAAAAGCAGAACATATATTTAATCATAATTGGCTCCCTAATTAGCTAAATAACACTGGCAGATATAAATACTGGTCCCTGACAAAAAACTCCCTGTACTGAAATACCAATTTTAGTCAGAAATTAAAAATAAATAACATTTTCGTAAATGGGTAACAATTTCTGTGAGGTGGGGTTAATCAATGAGAACTTGTTTGCAAGAAATGAAGCTCTTAATTGACTGCTGCTCCTGTGAAGTCTTAGAGATACTTTTCCTTGAAGCATCAAGAAAGTACCGGTGGAATCTTTACTCTGACTGATTTCTTTCCTTGGGGTTCACCAATCAGAAGTTAGGGTGAAAATATTGGGGTGGGGAGCTAGAACTTTGTGAAGCTGGGCTGTTGTTTCCTGAGCAGGGAAATAACCCATATAGCCCAAAGGCTACTGGAGCAGTGAGAATGATGAACATCTTAAGTTAGTGATGTGTCTGTTCTGTCTGCCATCTGGGCATAGTGGTTAATCTTTCAAGGAGGTGCCTGTAGGAGCCAATGATACTGGTAACATTGCAGACATCCTTACCAAATAGGTCACTGCTGAAGGCCTGCCATTGAAGAATGTCAGTCCAGAGGTCATCCTTGGACCTGAAGCTGGCTTCGGCACCTACTGGGTGAATGTCGATGTGTCAGAGACAGTAAACAGTCCTGACATGGACTGTCTACACCTATGCTGATACTGAACACCTGAAGTCAACCTTTCAATGCCTAGTTGCTCTTGGCATCAATGAGGCTGCAGTTGAGAGTGATGGAATCAAAGTCTTTAGAAATGAAAAGTCAGTAACTCTCAATGCTGATACAGACTGCACTGGTAAAACAGTTGGTTCTGGGCTCCTACTGCCAAAATCAGGCCGGGGAAAGGAAGTGAAGAAGTCAGTGCTTTGAGGCCTATCCTGTCTGCCCCAAAACACAAAGGGGGTTGGTATGACATGATCAAGGCCTTCATCGTGTGCACCAAATTTTTGTGCATGGAGGAACTAAGGGCCTATAATATCACCAATACAGAAAGATAGCTTCTAAAAGAATACATCAGAAAAGAGATGAAGCCAGAGTTATGCAGGGGTGCAAAGATCAACAACAGAAAACACATTCTACTGTTACACATGCTTACTCTTGACACAAAAATTACCAACCTGGGGCCATTATTTTTTCAGTCATTCAAGAAAAGTAGCAAAGGCATGCAGATACACATTCATGACACATGATGGAAAAGATGAGGGTCTGTGGCAGCCAGGGAAGTTTTACCTGCAGGGCATTCCTAATGCACACTTCATCAGACCTGCTGGTTATAGAAGATGGACTTCTTACCAGCTCAACATTTTTTTGAGACAGAGGCATCACAGCAGTTACAATACTGCAAAATTTATCTTACCTTGCCCTTCTCTGATTCTGGTGTAGCCTTCCCAACTCATCTCCAGTCTATGTCAGTCTCACAACTGCCTTTCTGATTTCCATCTTCTATCATCATTTTCTCAAACCAACGTGTGTTCAAATTCATTTTTTCAGTGAGCTATCACCTTCTGCTTGGAAAATACACCATACAACATAAATTATAAACTGTCAAGTGAGGTAATGTGGTGCCAGGATTGTAAACTTTGCAAAAAGAATATTTATCATTACCAAAACCTCAAAAAATATATTCACTAACTACATAAGAGTCACCCAGAAACACACAGCGTGAAAGAGTGTAGGGTGACTAACTGCTGTGATACTTCTTTCAAAGATCTAAGGTTAAGCTAAGCGACTAACTCAACTGTAATATCTTACTTCAAGAAAATGTATAGCAACAATCAATATATATAACTTATGTGAAGCATGCCCAGCAGTAACCCTTCCAGTTCCTAGTTTGTGGAAAATATCAAAACAGCCTGCTCAAGACAGCCCTAGTAAATCCTGTTCTTCCGTCTGATGGAATTCCTAACTTATAATGTTTGACAGATGTTACTACCCCATGCCAAAGAGCAATTTGCCTATACCCTGTGTTGATAAGCATTTTAACTAAGGCATTTTAAGTTGCTGTCCTAGAGAACAAGATCTCAACACCTCCTGTACTGACTTACCTTATTTATTGTAACAAAATGAAATACAACTACTCATCTATTTTGACAGACTTTATCTCTTCATTGGTAAGCCTTGACATCCTTTCGCAAAAGATGTTAAAAACAGATCTGCCTTTTCATAACAGAGATTATATCAGCACAATATCTGTCTATGAACACCCAAAATATGCCAATGTTTTTCTGCATTATTCCCTCATACTGAAGATGCTTTAGTTTTGTTTTTTTTTCAAAGCCTACTTTGGGATTAAATGAGGACTTTGACTCTGTAGCCTTAAGAAAAAACAAAGTGTCATGCACATGAAGATCTGCAATTCATAAATCTTTCTTGCTAGGTGTGACTACTACTTCCCAGAGGTCAAAACCAAAGTCAAAGCCTCTGGCTGAACAAGTTTGCAGATGATTGGAAATGTGGAATAGTCAGTGAATCCTTCCAAGATGAGAACATCCTTCAGGAAGGTGTAACACAAGACAAATTATTCATGCCAAAGCCATGGTTTAAAACTCAGGTTAAAGAAATGCATTACAGTACCTTTTGGGAAGTCAGCTACCTTGGTTAACTATGTTATAAATAAAAAAAACCTAAAAGTTGATTCACTAGCAAGAGATCTAGCAACTCATGTAAACAGCAACCTAGCCTTCAAACAACACATATCTAGGCTAGTAAGAAAAGCCTTCTATGTTGCTCATCTTATAAGTAAGGGCATGGCATCTAGGTCCAGACAGGTCACCATACCACTGTACTCAGCCCTCATCAGACCCCTCACTGATTGTAATGCTCCCTTCGGCATGTATCTAACCAGAGGAATACAGCAACTGAAATGTCCACAAAGGTTCCTACGAAAATGAATACAGGGACTAAACAAAATGTCCTATACTGATAGTCTCAAAGTCCTGTCTCGTTACTATGTATCTTGAATATTACTGAGAGGTGAACTTAGTCTGGCATACAGGACTTCTCTGGATGCTGTTTTGATAAACCTTTTGCACATTCAGAAAACAAACACCATCACAATACAGAACTACAAGATCAAAAGACCTAAATTTGGCTTGTGGTATAAACAGGAAATGATGAAAAGACAGGTGTATTTCCTAGAGAATTTCCATTCTCTGGAACAGGCTCCCATCCATGTGAAACAGAGAGTTCTTCCCCAACCCTATTTAAGTGCAACTGGGACTAATGGATGGGTAATCAAAAATACACTCTGGTCTGGCAACTATGCCCTGATGGACTAAGGAAGTCAGAAAATCACTTCTATATAAACTGAATGTGTGGGTCTCATTTGGGTCATACAGCTAGGCTTATAAGGGCCCTGGTGGTCATTAGCCTAGTATACACCAATGGACCTAGGAAAAGAAATGAGTTCCTTAACAAAACTGTAATACCTACTGTCTGAATTGGTTCAGTGAAAGGTACATTTAATTCTCCCAATGTAATGTTTAAATCCAAGACTTCCAAGATGGTTGCACAGTAACAGCTTAATTTCAGCTCTCCCAGTCTGAAAACAGAAAAAATGAAGAGAGAGACAGTAAACTTGTATTTTTGTGTAAATTTCAGTAACTGGCTAGTAAGTGCTCTGCCTAGATGCCAGCAAAAAAGAAATTCAGAGAACCTGAACAAAACTCAATCACAAAAAGTAAGGAACAAACACTGACTGGGAAGAAGTCTACAGCTGTTCAGCAAAAAAGCAGGGCAAACTCCAGCTTTATTGCAAGACAGGACTTCCAGTAACCTAGAGGAAAAAATAAGTCAAATGTACTAAGAGCTGATTAAAATAAACAAAGTATGGAAGGAGTATACAAACTCAAATAACAAAAGACTGGAAAAAATGGAGGAAGCTTTAAAAGGATATTCAGATGAGGTGATAAAACTGCAAAAATCAGAGGTTGAAATGAAGCGAAGGCTGACTGAATATGAAACTGCTCAAGAAGAGATGTTTCAAAAAATAATAAAATTACAGGACAGAGTATGTAGGGAAAACCTGACATTTTTTGTTGTACCAGAGAAGCTGCAAGGAACAGAGTGTATTAATTTTAGGAAACCACAAATAAACAACTGGACTGGTATTCCACAGCAGGAGTTGTTAATTGAAAAGGCACATTGTGTGTATGCTCCAAACCTGACCATGAGGCGTACTTATATTAATTGCAGGCGTACTTATATTAATTGCAAGAGAAGCTCCAATAGTAATAGAAAAGAATAAAAAAGATAATAATGATAGATTTGTAATACTAAGGGGCTACTGGCAAGGGAGGAGGTTTATTACACTGGCATGTATTTATATTCCATCTAAAACTGCTATAATGGAGCTTATTAAAATTCTAGGAGAAATAATCAGCAGGAAATATTACTTATAGGTGGAGACTGGAATTTCATTTGCAGCAGTGAAGATGTGTCAGGGGGCCCAGAAGGGAAAATACAGCAAAGGAGGGTAGCTGTTTGAAGAAATTTATGAAAATATTTGGCATGGAAGATGTGAATTCAGTGGTAGGAGTTTGGAGTGAATTTACATATTATTCCCCAAGATGCAAAAAAAACTGATTTAGACAAGACAGAACATATACTTCACATGAACATGTGCATTCAACTGAAAGTTTTAATACACATACGATAACTATTTCAGATCACGCACCAATAATAACTAAAATAAAAATGCAGGGTAATGAAATAAAAATGAGACACATGCCTTCCAACCTATTTGTTGACAAGAGGAATTTACAGAATGGATAGTGGAAATTATTTGGGAGTTATTAGAGAAGATAGAAATTTCTTCTGAAAATACAGCTAGGGACTGGGTAAAATTAACGTGGAGTTTAAGAACAGGGTGGAAATGAACTACTAGAGTACAATGCTCCCTTCTGTATGTACCTCACTAGACACCTGCAGCAGCTGGAGAGACCTCAGAAGTTTCTCACCAAGAAAATTCAGGGCCTTCAACACATGACCTCCATGGACAGACTGAAGGGCCCGTCACTGTACTCTGTATCTTATAGACTGCTGAGAGGTGACTTGTGCCTGGCCTACAGAGCAGTCTCAGCCCCTGCCCTAATGAAAATGCTGCACACCCACAAGTCAAGTGAAACAAGATTCACTCACTCTAGGAATCTTAACCTAGCCTGCGACATTAACAGGACATGCTGGAGAGACAGATATGTCTCCCAGAGATTGCCACTCCTCTGGGACAAACTCCCAGTTCATGCAAAACACAGCTCCTCAATGATCATATTTAAGCTTAACTTAGACAACTGGATGGGGTTTAGTTTAGTGTATGGGAATAAATGTATTACATTTTAAGGCTGCTATTTGTTTAATTAATTTATTTGTGAATTTAGTGAGTTGATTGAACGAGTTATAAATTGGTAAGAATATGTTAAGGAAGTTACTCTGATTATGCCCTATTTATGTGAGGGGCAAAAGCGCTAATTCTTTGGTAAATAAGTAATCACCTTTATTCTAGCTCATGGATATTGTTTTTTTTTTTTTGGTTTGTTTTTGTTTATATTGCTGGTTTGTGCAATTCGTTGTGTTAGTTGTGTAATTCACAAAGAAACAATGGTGGGATATATGTATGTCCCCTAAACATGAAATGAAGTCTAGAAGATTTAGGATCTTTGCTTGGAAGTGTTTACATAGGTATTGTTACACCCCAAGTAGACAACAAAGAGTTTTTCCTCAGGTAGACAGCAAATGTTAGAGGTGTGATGCAAAAGAAAGAGGTAACTAGGAACATATTTTTTGGGAGTGTAATGAGTTGACAGACTTGGTATGACTGAAGAAATTATTTTTTTGCGCTATGATGCAGAATCGGAATTGCTTATACATAGTAAGGCCTTGCTGAGTCTAATCATGGTGCCTGACAATAAAACAATTACTAGGAAATGTAAATCAAAATCTAAACCAACTGTACTAGAAGTAGTAAATGTAGTAATAGAAATAAAACAACTTGAAATTGAATATTTAGAAAAGGTTAAGAGCAAATTACATAGTAAAAAATGGAAAATGTGGCAACAATACAAGCAGACAAGGAATAAGGTTTAAAAGAAAGCAGGATTTGAATGAGCTATGTAATGTTTGACTGACAGTTACTGGCTAGATTATAAGTGATGTATAATGCCTGCAACTAAAATTATGTCAATGTGGTGTGTTTTCATTTGTATAAATGTACGATTGCCTCTGTCATAAGTGATAATTTAATAAAGATGCTAGTTGCTTAATAAAACAAAAAAGAAGTTATGTACTCAGCATAACGTTCCATGTTTGTAGACCATCTCGCCCTTCATTCTTACATATGGGTTCGGAGCCAATCCTCGGCTCCGGCTCAGTCGATTACAAAGCTCAAAGTCTCTAAGTTGGCTCGTGGCAAGGTAGGTATCCCATAATGCACTAGTAAGAATCCCCAGATGATCTTGTTTGCTGCTGTCTATAAAATTGATATAAAGTATTTCCACAAGGAAAAACAAAGATGAATGGTCCCCAACCCTAAGGAAGATAGATATTATGTTGTCTCCAGATCCTCCAAGGATACAAGGATGGGGGTAGGTGGTTGGGTTCGCAAGAATGAAGATGGACTACAAACATGGAATGTTATGGTGAGTACATAACTTCTTTATGTTCTGTAGTCCTATCTCGCCTTCATTCTTACATATGGGACAGCATCCCTAGCAACTTTTTCTCGGGTGGAATATACTCCTAAGAACCGTGGAACCAAAGGAGGCTCTACCCCTGGAGGCCAAGTCTAATTTGTAATGAGTAATAAAGATATGAGGGGTAGCCCAAGTTGATGGAATTCATTGGAATTCTGGCTTGAAAAGCCACAAATGTGGATATAGACCTGGTGGAAAGAGCTTTAATTTTAAATGGGAGTTTTTGCCACTAGAAGAGTAAATAAAAGATATGCAATTTAAAATCCAGTTTTATAACATTATCTTGGAGACTGGCATTCCTTTTCTCATCTCCGAAAAAGATAAAAATAATTGGTCTGATCTTCTGAACTCTTTTGTTCTATGTAGATAGTACCTTAACTGTCTGTGTACATCAAGTTGATGAAACTTATATTCTGCTTTGTTTGTATGATTTGAAAAAAGACTGGCAGATCAATAGTTTGATTAATATTTGACTGTGAACAAATTTTGGGGATGAAAGAAGGGTTAGTGCGAAGAGAAACTCTGCCTCTGTGAAATATCAAGTAACGAGGTTTGACGAAGAGTTTTTGCAGCTTTGACACTCTTCTGGTAGACACAATGGCTACCAGAATAAATGGTTTTCCATTATAGGAACTTTAAATCACATGTATGTGAAGATTCAAAAGGCGATGATGTAAGTTTCGAAAGAACAAAATTTAGATCCCAGGGAGATATAGGTTACTGAAAAGGAGGTCTTAGTAAGGTAGTGCCTTTTAAAAAAGATTTACACAATCTGTGAGCCATAAGATTAGGTACATATTGTCCCCAATGAAAATTGGAGAAAGCTGCTAATTGAACTTTGATTGTAGCGGCAGCTGATCCCTGATGAAAAAGTTTGGTTAGAAATTCTAACACTAAAGGTATGGAGGCTGTGTATGGATCTATGTTCCTAGCCTGTGCCCAGAGAGAAAATCTTTTCCATTTGCTAGGGTACAATTTTCTCGTAGAAGGTTTATGAGAAGATGTCAGGATATGTGTAATCGCAGGGGAGAAGTCATGAAGTCTGACTAGGGATGGAAGTGGAGCAGCCACACTGTCAAGTTGAGGGTGTCGAGACAGGGATGGAAGGTGCCTGACATATGTGTCAGAAGGTCTGGTACTGGGTCCAGAGTCAAGTTTAATTGCTTAATTAAGCATTATTGTTTAATTTTGGCGCCTTTTTTTTTTTTTTTTTTTATATATATAAAAATATGTAGAAGTTATTCTATTTGTATTCTGAAGAAGGCTAACTACTGTGTGCCAAAAAGCGCTTCAATAAAGGTTCGTTCTCCAGGTTGGACGTGGTTCTATTTTTTGAGTTTTTGGCTGTGTTTGTGGATCCTGTGCTTTCGTAGTTTTATGGCGTTCCACCCGTCCTCACCTGATTTTTCGAACTTATCAGGTCAACAACTAAATGAAACTAACGTTTCTTCTAAACCTGTTACTTCAGCTAATCCACCAGATTCCGAAACGGTGAATTGTGGTCTCCTTTTGGGGAAAATCGATGCACTATGTAAGCGACTGGACCAGGTAGACTCCAATCAAAGACTATTTAAAGAATTTATGTCTGTTAAAACTACTTGCACAAACGTGAGAAGCATAGACTGTGTAAATGATCATTTTAACGAACAGTCTGGCTCTGGTTCTAATAGTAATATTACAACTACTGCTGATGACGCTAGTACGCCGCCACCAGGTCAAAGGTCACCAGCCAACACAGCGCAAGTGAGCAAACAAAAGGATTTAACATCGCAAACACGTGTAAACGCTGTTTCTCAGCCTTGTGTAGTTCAAACTAGCAATTCAACTAGTTATTCTTTTGGAGAACAGAATCTTTCCTTGACAAGTAGAAACTCGCCAAAACTTGCTTCTATTATTAAGGACTCTTTTGTATTTGCAAGTAATCTAACTGAACAAACCCGTTTTGGTGCTGTAAACGGAGACCAAGCACAGGACATTGCAAATACATCAGATATAGTAAGTAATTTAAAGTCTCTTGATAATTCACTGTTGAAATTAAAAAAGACACAACTAGAAATAGCCTATTTCAAGGAGTGTCTAAATGTTAACATAATACCAAAAGGTCTACGCAGAATGCAATACCCTACTGGACTAGTGAATCAGTCTCCTTTTCATAAAGATCTTATACAACTTTTTGAACAACAAGGGGTTGAGTTGCTTAATCTTATGATTAAGCACTATTCCATCTTTGTGACTGAATTAACTGACACTGTGCTTGACTTGGATAAACTGGTCACTAGTCATTCAGAGTTTTTTAGATATAAATATGACTATTCTAGATCTATATCAAGCATAGATAAACACTTGTTCAAATTACAAGCTAATAAGTCCAAGAAACTGGAGAGAGACATTAAGGCCTATAAGGAAGGTACTGCTTATCCTGTTCCTTCCTCTGCCCAGGCTTGGCAACGACCACCAATTGTGAACACTGCTTGTAATGCTTGTAATGCGTGTGTTTCAACTGAATGTATTAATTGTAAAAGTGCATTTTGTAATGACCAAATTGTTGATAATGATGATTTTGATAACTTTTTGAATGATGAAACAGAATTTCCTACTCTTAGGAGAAGTGAAAGGCTTCAGAATAATTCTAAGAATAAGTATAATCCTAATTTAAGGTATAATAATAATAATGTTACTGCTTCTAACAGTATTCCTAATCAAGGATTTAATGGGGCAAGACCAAAACAGCAAGGAACAGTACATAATTTTAACACAAGGTCCAAAAATTTTCAATAAAGGAGGAAACTGGAATTACTGAATTTCTTAGTCAGCCAGTGCCCCCCTCCATTGACACACATGAAGTTAATACGACTTGTCTTTTTTCTGAGGACTCTTTCAGTTTGTCAGATTACCTAGAGACTACCTCTGACCCACCAAAACCCAAAATACTGTTTAATAAAAACAAAGATTTTAAAGTATACAATTTTTCTTCTTGCCCGTTATCACAAGATTTGGTAGATTTACTATCAAAAGGGCAAACATATGTCCCTTATACCAATTTTAACATTACGTCAGCTATCATGGACCTTAAAAAATACACCAGAAAATTAAATTTCCAATATTTATTTGGGGATATTAATAATATAGGATCTTCACATGATTTTAATATACCTAGTACTTACAACCCACCACTTCACCCCACTATACAAATGTTTGAAAACTTTTGTGAACTGGATTTTAGATCTCTGGCTAATAAGAGAATGAGAACATCCACTAATTCTGAAGAATTGGACTTAATTAAATTTGTCCATTCCCAAAAAATTAGATTATGCAAGCCAGATAAGGGGGGAGGAATGGTGGTATTTGATATAGATGATTATAATCGTAGGATGGGAGTTTTGCTTAACAGTGATTCTTATGCAGTAAGTTCTAGGTCTGAGGTAAGCTCAGCTTATAGCTTAGTGAAAACATCCATTAATGATTTATTTATTGAGGGAAATATTGATAGTGAATTACTTAATCATTTGTCCACTTCATTTCCTATTTATCCAAGTTTTTTCGGGATTCCAAAGATCCATAAAGATCTATATGACCCCCCTATGAGACCTTTGGTGGATGGTAGAGGATCACCATTATATGTTTGTGCTAAAGTGATAGATGTCACGTTACAAAAAATAGTAATCAAAGAAAATCAAGTCTGCAAAGACTCTTGGTCCTTTTTAAGCCAGATAAATAAGTTCAAGTTTGACAATAATTTCAACTTTCTAACAGTTGATGTTAAAGATTTATATACTTGTATTCCACATAATATAGCTATAGAATGGGTCACACTTATGATGTACAAACACAAGCTTCCGAAAAGAGAAATTTTTATAGTGTCCGAATTATTAGATTTGGTCCTATCTTACAACTTTTTCATTTTCGATTCATTGTTTTATATTCAGAAAATAGGTATTGCTATGGGTTCACCGTGTGGAGCAAGTGTAGCAAACTTAGTGATGGCCTTTTGGGAATCGGACTCAGTCTTTAAGTCAGATTTGTATCGGGAATCAGTCGTGTTTTACACTAGATACCTTGACGACATTTTTATGTTAATCAAGGGTAATGATCAGACGGCTTCTTCTCTAGTCGACTTCTTCAACAAGTCTACTGAATTTTTGAAGTTTACTCATACTTTCGACAGCTGCGCTATTTCATACTTGGACATAATGTTGTCCAAGAATCTTGAATTAAACAGCTATATATCGAAAGTTTATCGTAAAATTACATATTCTAATACATTTCTACACTACTCAAGCTGTCACCCTTCTTATCAAAAGAAAACTGTTATTAAAGGGCAACTAGTTAGACCGGCCCGGATTGTTACTCTCAATGATGAGTTTAATGAAGAATGTTTATTCTTAAAAACAGCTTTTCTTAAAAGAGAGTACCCGGTAGAGCTCATTGATGAAATGATAGCCGAGGTTAAGTTAAAGAGGGATAATAACCTTTTCAGTCCTTTATTGGCTATACAAACCCAAAGCCCGAATGACTTCAGCAACAACTTGAATAGTGGAGACATAAATGGAATTCAACTTGGCATTAATCCCATTTGTAATACTAATTCCAATTCTAAGAAAGTATTTAAAACTCACAATAGTGACATTAATAGAGCTACTTATTTTGCTACTACTTACATAAAACTAAGCTCTTCATGTATTAATATATTAAATAAAAATTGGAATTTGTTTAAAAATAACCAATCCTTAATGAATAAAATAGGACATAGACCTAAGGTGATCTTTAGGCGTGGTTTAAACTTGAAGGAGTCTTTAAAATTTAAACCTGACTTGTTGAGGAAGTCGAATGGGATGTTTAAATGTGAATCTTGCAACATGTGTAAGCACGTACTTGTTGGTAATTCCTTTGTATTAGAGAATGTAACATATAAATTATGGGATAAATATAACTGTAACTCTAAAGGTGCCATCTATTTGGCATTGTCCTGCCTTCTATGTGGGCAAAACTGAGCGTAGACTCAGAGATAGAATTTATGAACACACTTATGCTATTACCCACAAGAAGGCAGACAATGCATTGGCCAAACATGTTGTATCTTCCCCTGACCATACGTTTAAATGTTTGATTATTGATAGATTAGATAATAATCTTAGAGGTGGTCCCTATTCCCTGAAACTCTTGGAACAGGAATTGAAGTGGCAAATAAAATTAAATGCAAGTAACTTCCCAGGTCTGAATGAAGCTTTATCAATAGGAGTCCTGTTAAAATTGAAAAGTTTGGCGAGATAAATCACAAATCAAAAGTTAAACATGTTTTGTATACAACTAATAATAATACTAGTATAATGAATAGAAGGTTACAAATAAGAAGTTATGTAATTTTTAATGTTTTCCTTTTAAAAGTGTATATATGCTATTTCAGTTTTTTTGAGTGAGATATTTATATTATACAAGTACTTTATTTTTTATTTTATTTATTTCATATATTTGTCATTTCATTCCTTTTATTATTTTCATCATTCTTTTTATTTTCACTCTTATTGTTATTATAATAATAGATTAGAGTATGTAATTTATTTCTCTAGCTATGTACAAGGTTTACTATTTATTTAGTTCTGAGTCTACCATTAGTACTTACATGGATTAATTTCCATAGTGCATCATTGTCTAGCCTTATAAACTTGTGCCTTTACAAAGTTTAATTTCTTAATTGCTTAATTAATTATTTTTTTTTTTAATATATAAAAATATGTAGAAGTTATTCTATTTGTATTCTGAAGAAGGCTAACTACTGTGTGCCGAAAAGCGCTTCAATAAAGGTTCGTTCTCCAGGTTGGACGTGGTTCTATTTTTTGAGTTTTTGACTGGGTCCAGAGTCCATAGATTGTCCAGAAGGTGAGACCCTAGAAAGGGGAACCAAATCTAACGAGGCCAGGAAAGAGTGATGAGAATCATTCTGCTTCCCAAAGTCTTTGCTTTCTGAATCACTTTCGATATTAGCGTAAAGGGAGGAAAAGCATAAAGAAGTCCCGAGGGCCAATTGTGGACAAGTGCATCTCTCAGTGTCTTCCCTGGGGGGAATAAAAGGGTGAAGTAACTGCTGCATTTCGTGTTCATTGGGGTGGCAAACAGATCACAGCAAGGCTATCCCCATTTGTGAAAAATCTGTTCCTTGACTTTCTGATTCAGAGACCACTCATGAGGCATCAAGATTGCCCTGCTGAGCTTGTCGGCTATCACATTGTTTCTCCACAGGATATGAGTTGCAACTAGAAAGCGTTGGGAAGATATCGCCCAATGCAAACACATAGAGCCTCTTGACATAGGTGGTAGGATCTGGTTCCTCCTTGTTTGTTTATATACCATACCACTGACATATTTTCTGATTGGATTGCTATTGTCCCTAGAGGAAGAAAGTCGTGAAGTGCTTGCAACGCTAGTAGCACTGCTCTCATCTCTAGAATATTGACATGCAAGTGAGCCTCATGTTCTTGCCATGTGCCTTGGACTGTCCTTCCTAGATAATGCCCCCCCACCCAATCTGGGAGGCATCCGTGTCACAGTAGCAATGGTTTGGCAAGGAATAAATGGTCTCCCTATCGTTAGTTGATTGGACTGGATCCACCAATGAAGGTTTTTTTGTAAGATTCCATTATTAAAATGGGATGAGGCAGAGGGAGTTGCTGAAGAGACCACTGGGAAAAGAGTAGCCATTGTAGAATTCTCATATGTAGTCTGACTAGCAGAACTAGAGTTATAGTACAGGCCATGGTTCCTAGAAGTTTGGGCACCGTCTTCACTGTGACCTTGTGTGGGGGAAGCAGGCTATATATTTGTTGTCTTAGATTTTGCACTCTGTCTGAAGGAAGGAGAGCCATCGTTGTGACTTTGTCTATTTCTGTGGCTATAAAAATCACATATTGAGAGAGTGACAAGACAGACTTTTCCCAATTCATAGTGATGCCTAGCTGAGTGCAGAATTGGATGGTTGAATCCCTGGCTTGTAGAAGTAAGTGCCTGGTGGTGGCAGTCAGGAGCCAGTTGTCCAGGTACAGAAACACTTGGAATCCAATATGTTTCAAGTGAGCCGTTACTACCGCCATGCATTTGGTGAATACCCTAGGGGCTGTGCTGAGACCAAAAGGCAGAGCACAAAATTGGTAATGACTGGCTCCCATCTGGAAGAGTAAATGACTCCTTGATGCTCTGTCC
Organism: Protopterus annectens; assembly: GCF_019279795.1. NCBI lineage: Eukaryota > Metazoa > Chordata > Ceratodontiformes > Protopteridae > Protopterus > Protopterus annectens. Next base: position 847,156,540 of record NC_056743.1, on the reverse strand, counting down.
ATTTTTATGTGCTAGTACACATCTTGGAGGTCTATGGAGCACATCCAATTGTCTTTCCCCTAACAGAGTGTGTATAGACTGCAGTGTTACCATTTGGAACTTGGACTTCTTCACTGATTCGTTTAACTTGCTGAGGTCCAACATGGGCCTCCAGTCCCCTGTTTGTTTTGGCACTAAAATGAATCTGGAGTAAGTTCCGAATCCTATCTGGTCTGCAGGGACAGTTTGGATGACTATCTTTTGAAGCAACTTTTGGACTTCTATAGTTGCTTGAGTGCTGTGATTGGGTGGAACATCTGGGATTCTCTTAGATGACGTGGAAAAGAGAAGGCTATGGAGTATCCTCTGGAAATTATTCTTTGTACCCACTTGTCTTGTGTGATTTCGAGCCAGGCTTATAGGTACAAAGATAAGAGACCCCTGACTAGCTCCAGAGAAGTGCAGTTGGTTCACATTTCAGGAGCGTTGATAGGGACGTTAACGAAAGGAATCGTGGTCAGCCTGGTTTTGCGGACCCCCCTGCCTCTAGGGTGACGTCTACCACTATTTCCTCCTCCTCTGCCTCTGGAAAAGGAATCACCTTGTGTGTCTGGGAAAAATCTCTGAGATTTCTTGAACCATATTTTTCTGCCTCTCTGACCTTTAGGGTATGATCTAGGAGGTACAGAAAAACGTACTCCCACGGCAGAGAGAGTCTTCCCTTCCTGCTCACATCTGGTGAGTGTGTCTTTTACCTTTGGTCCAAACAGAGAGGAGCCGTCAAAGGAGGCATTGGTAAATGTAGATTTGAAGGGCTCCACAAAGTTACATAAGCGCATGCAGGAGTGTCTCCTAAGGGAACCTCCTGAACCAGCTGCCCTGCTCGCTCCATCTGCTGCATAAGATATCAGCCTCATGGAGGAGTTAACAATAGAGTTTAAGGTGGACAACTGAGCAGTAACTTTCTCAGGGACTCCTTCAGTTAAAGTATCTTGGAGAGTATCTCCTAGCTCTTTTAGGAGATCTCTTTGAAGCCTAGTGAAATGGGTGAGGTAATTCAGCGATCTGAGTGTAAAAACCTCTGAAGAAAAAATACACTTCCCGTATCTGTCCATCATTCCAGACTCTTTGTTTGGTGGGTGGACAGATGAGGAAGTTTCTGCTAGCTCCTTCTTTGTGGCTGCTGCCACCACCATGGCATCTACAGGCACACCTTTGGTCAGAAGCTCTTTTTCCCTAGGAGCTGAAAGAAATTTGTTCGGCCTTCTGGGGACTGGTTCCACAGGGTCAGGAGTTTCCCACACCTTTTGACTCATCAAATCTAACAGGTCATCGAAAGGTGGAGACACCCAAGAGGCTGAAGGTTGAGACCCGAAAGCCTTCAGGTACATTGACTCCTCATCAGAAGGAGTGGCGGTGGGCCAGCCGCCTCTCTGTTTCAGGATCTCTAGGATATCTATGAAAGAGATATCATCAAATGATGACCTAGGGGACCCTTCTGACTCCCCGAGGTCAGTGTCAGAGGTGATGGACTCAAAAGGGGAGTCTACGTACTGCCTCTTGCAAGTTCTCTTTCGAGGACGCTCTTCAGAAGGGTATTCTGAGGAGGTCTCGGAAAACTGGGGGCCACTCAAGGGGGCTTCCTGAGGCAATAGGTCTCTGCTGTCAAGAGAGAGATGGTGCTGAGACAGAAGTCGGAGCTTGAGGGAGAACAGCATCGGTACCCTTGTGCAGAGCTGAAGATCTAGACAGCACGCTACTCATCATCTCAAAGACAAATCTCTCCAGCTCCAAGGACACCACCAGTTCCAAGGAACCGGGAACCTCCAGGTTGGTGGCAAAGCACGAAGCTTCGGAAACCATCCAGGTGCAACTAACCATAGGCAAAACTGCTCTACAAATTGTAGCATGCTACAGGCCACCCTCTCAAACTCAGGAACCCCACACAGCCTTCCTGAAGACACTGGAGGGTATAAATGTATCTCCAAACACCATCATATTGGGTGACTTCAACTACCCGAATATAGACTGGGAACATTACTCAAGCCCTAACTTTCTAGCCCAACGGTTCCTGGAGTTCATAAATTCAAATGCCATGGAACAGCTAGTCACTGTTCCCACGAGAGGAGAAAATATACTAGATCTCATTGTCACAAACATGGGGACAAAATGCTCCACACGGAAGTATATCCCTCATTGGTGAGATCTGACCATAAACTAATCTCACTGGAAATCCACATCCCGCCCCCACCCCAAACAAAAAAGACCATAGTGAAGAACTTCTCTAAAGCAAACTTCACACTACTCAAGACTGGTGTGGTATCCTTCAAGGCCCCGGAGCCAGTGGAAACCACAACCCAAGCTGCGGAAGCCCTTACAAATGCCTTCTATGAACACCTCCAGGACTGCATGGATCAGGCAATCCCAAATAAAACCAAGACTCTTTCCACAAAGGGCAAACGTCCAGTCTGGTGGACCCCAGCCATTAACAAACTTTACAATAAGAGGAGAAAGCTATTACATGACAGAACAAAATCCATAAAAGGGAAGTCACCCCTGATCATTATTAGTAAAAAATACGAGCACTCATAAAATCAACTAAGGCCAATTTTGAGAGAAAAATTGCCATGGATTCAAAGGACAATCATAAGGCCTTTTTCAGCTATGTTAGGAACCTGGGTGGAAACTCCCAGATATGCTCAGAATTAGTCCAAAATGATACAAAAATCACTGAACCCACAGACATTGCCAACATACTGGCAGACAGGTTCAGTGCAAACTTCACCCCTCTCCCCTAAAGGAGAGATAACTATCCCAGCCGAGTGTAGCCTCCCGGACATCTCAAATGCGCAGGTGAAAGCTGCTCTCTAAAGCTAAAAACACAGCATCAATGGGACCGGATGGTGTCCCCGGCTGTGTGCTACACGAGCTAAATGAGGAATTAAACCCGCACATAAGGCAGCTGTTTAATCTCAGCCTTACCACAGGATACGTGCCCAAGGAGTGGCGACGGCAACTGTGGTCCCACTCCACAAAGGCGGCCTCTACGGACCCTGGTAATTACCGCCCCATAAGCTTAACAAGTCTAGTCTGCAAAGCTATGGAGAGGATCATAATGGAGCTCATAAACAAAGATATAGGGGACTTGCAGACATTGGACCCGACCCAGTTTGGCTTTGTCAAGGGAAGATCATGCCTTTTGAACTTGGTCGACTTCTTCGAAACAGTCACCAAGGCCATTGATGAGGGAAAGGCAGTCCATACAGCCTACCTTGACCTTGCAAAGGCTTTCGACACAATACCGGGTATTGTAGAAAAACTTACCAGCTTAAATGTAAACCCATATGTCACAAGATGGGTTGCAAACTGGCTTAAGGACAGAACCCACAGGGTTAGAGTTGCTGGCGCTATGTCAGACTCCAAGCCGGTCACAAGTGGTGTCCCACAGGGCTCGGTCCTTGGCCCCCTATTGTTTGGCATCTACTTCTCAGAAGTACAGGCCAACATGGGAGGACTTTGGCTGACAAAGTTTGCAGACGACTGCAAACTGGGCGCCATAGTGGAAAGTGCATCGGACACGGATATCCTTCAGAAGGGACTCACGGAAACAGATAGCTGGTGCCAGAGCCATGGCCTGAAGTTAAACGCCAAAAAATGTATAGTCATACCCTTCGGGAAAAACAAGGTAACCACAAGCTACCATATAGGTGGCAATCCACTAAGCACAGAAGAGGTTATCAGGGACCTGGGGACCCAGGTTGACAGTGGCCTTTCTTTTGACACTCACGTTGCTAAAGTGGTTAGAAAGACCTTCTACATTGCCCACCTGATCATGAAGGGATTCACATCCAGATCTAGTGAGGTCATTGTCCCCCTGTACTCTTCACTTATCAGACCAATGATCGAGTACAATGCCCCATTCGGGATGTATCTCACCCGACATCTGCAGCAATTGGAGAGACCCCAAAAGTTCCTCACCAAAAGGATAAAGGGACTCCAAAATCAGTCATATGCTGCCAGACTGAAGAAACTCCAGCTCTATTCAGTCGCATACCGTCTGCTCAGAGGTGACATGTGCTTGACATACAAGGCCATGTCCAACCCAGAATTAATGGACATGCTCCACCTCAAAAAATCCAAATCCACCAAAACCACTAGAGCAAGCGACTTAAACCTTAGCACGGATATAAATAGGACGTGCTGGAGGGATAGATTTATCACTCAGAGACTCCCTATGCTGTGCAATAAAATCCCGGTCCATGTGAGGCAGAGCACCTCGCTGACTCTGTTCAAGAGAAATCTAGACCTGTGGATGGGAGATCGGAGGTTTACCCCGGGAATCATCTCTGTGTCACTGCTGGACAGAGGCACAACAAACTAATGGGCACAGTATTTTTTCATATAAGGGGTGGCGTAAGCCACAAAAATTTGGGCTAGGCTTATAAATGCCTTAGGGCAGATAGCCTAGTATAAACCTGTGAACCTATAAGTAGCCCCCGGCTTTGGAGGGATCGGCTCTGAGACAGATGTAAGATCTGAGCTCAACTGAGCTGACACACCGAGACGTAGGCTCGGAACCAAAGAACTGGTGAGCTTGAGCTCCTAGACACCAGGGACGGCACCGAGGGTGTCAGAGTGGAACTCGGCTTAGAGACAGACAGTTGGGGTGCTGGAATCGATGGTTTCACAACAAACGTCACCGATAGCTCTGGCTCTGAAAGACAAGCATGGCTCGGAGAAGGAACAGAAAGAGGTAAGATGGCCTTGGACGGCTCCGGAACTGACTGGGTCGGAGCCGACAACAAGTATGTTAGCGCCGACAATTTCAAAAGTCTAAGCACCACCCTCTCGACATCCTCCTGAGAAAGACTCCTGCAGGATCTGGAAGACAAGGTAGGGGATCGAGATCTCTGCAAAATCGGAGACCTAAGTGTCGGGGATACCGGTAATAAATCTCTTGACCGGCTCTGAGGTATGGCTTCAGCTATTGGCTCCGAAAAACTTGGGGCCGAAACTAGAAGGTCTATGTCAATAATCTTAACCAGCTCCAAAGGCATAGGAGCCGAAGAAGTAGCAGGTTTGTCAATTTTGGCAATTTTCTCTGGAGGTCCTGATTTTAGCAGTCGTTGTAGAAGACTGTCTTTTCACCGACTTGACCTTCTCTTTTTTAGAAGAGGGAGACCTGGAGTGAGAAGAGGAAGAGCTAGCTAAATCTTCCTCAAAGAAAGGTTTAAGGAGACCTTTCAAAATGAGTTTGTTCTTCCTTTCCTGGAGAACCCGGGAACTAAAAGAATGGAAAAAAGTACATGTCTCCTGTACATGTATGGCTCACAAGCAATAAACACAAATACTATGCCCATCAGTCAGGGACATTTTTTGTGAACATTTTAGGCATTTCTTGAAACCTGAAGGTTTATGATCTTTAGTTTCCTTAAACATACTACCACAATAACAATCACAGACTATAAGAAGAGAGGACAAGGTCCTCTAACTTAATCGGGCCTAGCCCTGAATAGAGGATAGAGAAAAAAAAAAGCAAGAGACAAAGGCTAGAATAGGTCCTAACCAAAAAATGGACCTATGCCTAAGAAAGGATTAGCAATAACTAGCACACAGAAATGAACGAAGGGATACCACTAAGGAAGGCCGGCGGAAGCGACAGCCAACAATTAAGAACAACTATTTGCAATAAAAGTTCAAAAACACACTAACTGCTACAAGTTAACAACAGTAAGCTATCAATATTAAACTAACTTTTATAGTCAAAAAAGATCATTATAAAATATTAGAATAGGAAAATATTCCAACTTAGCCACGGTCAAGAAAGAGAACACTTCTGAATTTGTAGATGCGGCAATCGAGATCTGGAGATTCTTACTAGTGAATTATGGGATACCTACCTTGCCACGAGCCAACTTAGAGACTTCGAGCTTTGTAATCAGCTGAGTTGGAGCCAAGGATCGGCTTCGAACCCATATGTAAGAATGAAGGTGAGACAGGACTACAGAACATCATAATGTTTAAATCCAGCATAAATAAAATGTGATGTTTCAGTTGCTTTAAGTGTAACGTGCAAACATAACTCCAAAACTCACATTTTTAGATGTCAGCTTAAATACTTTCTAATACTTTTTTTAAAAACTTCCTCAAGTCTAAGTTAAGCACCACATAACTAGTAAACAGTTCTTTTCTGAGGTGTTTTGGAAGTAAGTTATTGACTATGAATGTACTAAGAGCTGGAATTTCTGGCTGAAACTTTAGTAAGCATAATGGTTCCATTTTATTACACTATGTACTAACCACGGAGTCTTGAGAGATTTACTGAACTCAGCACTACGTTGTCAAACACTTTAGGATAAGTAATGTGGTGACCTCCCCCCCCCCCTTTTTTAACTGACACAGTCCTTTAACTTTTTCATTGGATCTAAAACCTCACCATGGTACATATTAATGTGGGCCTAACAATTTAAAGCACAGATGCTTAAATGTGTAAGATGGTAGGGAACAAGGTAATATTTTATTAGTGGGAACCAAGGAACCAGACAATGATACCAACGAGGATCACTTTATTGCTTTGTGTTTTTCACTTTGGTTTTATTAGTGGAATCTGCTGTCAGATTCCCCATCTCAGGGTCTGTTTTACACAGCCTGTACAGTCTGGGTACATCCCAGAGCCCTGTACAACCTATCTATCCTTCTGGATGTAGCAGGCCAAGTTTTACCCTTCAGGTAGTTTCCTTCCTTATGTCCCAAATCATCTGCACTTGGAGCTGCTTTGCCTATGTTTGCTCTTATTGTACTGATGTTGAGATAGAACTGACTGGTTGTTATGAATGGCCTAGTGGTTGTGTGCTACTATAGTAAGTAAGTGAAATGTAACAGTCTGGAGGTACATGACACTGGAGTACAGCTTACTTTATTTTTTATGAACATCCAGTTGTTTAGTACACAGCAAAGTCGACTGCCTTGTCTTCAGACTGGCTGCAAATTGGCAATTTTACTGTATGTGGAAATCACACCTGTGAGTACCAAGTTTTTTTATTATCTGTGGAAACACATCCATACAAAAGTATGGGCAGTAACAATGTTTCAACAATTCTTTTCTTTGAGTGAGGTAGCAGGTTAATATTTATCCTATAATAATGTGCCAGGATGTTTGTGGAGATCCTTGTCAATAATACTGATTTTTGTTGTTGTTGTTGTGTCTTTCGGCTTTTCACGGTTAGGGGTCGCCACAGCGGAACTCCAGTCCGCTAATGATTGGCAGTTGATTTTTACGTGCTGAGTTGCCAGCCCTAACGCACAACCTTCAACGAAGGTACGCCGATTCACGCATGTCTCCACGCAGAAGACGCTCTAGCTGAGAGTCGAACCAGTCAGCGTCTTACTGTGAGGCGACAACGCTACTGCAGCACCACCACCGCGGATACTTGTCAATAATACTGATATTTTCCTAAAAACTTAGTTTGTGGTTGATTGTGATTCCCAAGTGATTCCATCACAGTATGACTTCCTGGTGTCTGGAAGGTCCTTGAACATTTACGCAAGGTTAATTGTTGCCAGAGTTTCGTATGTACACTATAACTGATTTATTTTATTAATTATTTATTTTTTTCATCAAGGAGTGGTTTACTTTGGCGTAGTCACTGTCTGAGTGTGTTGAAGCTATTCTACAGATCAGAAATAGAAGAAGAGAAGGTTGGTTGTCTGCAGGAGGAAATACAGTGAGGTTATTAGCATAATGAATTATATGTACTCCCTTAGAATGCAAATACACACTGAAGGCTCATGGATAGATCTTTGAGGTATGTCAACATTTTGTAGCAAAGAATGGGAGAGTTTGTCTTGCCACTCACAGTTGGATTTCTGACACAGTACAAAGGATGGGCACATCTATGTTGTTTTAAGCTAGTAGATGCTGACTTACTACAATGAAAGCCTTGGAGAAATCCAATAAAAATGCAGTGAAAATAAGTCCATTGTTTTTACAGGATGTGACATTATCAACAACACTTAGTAAGTCTGTTCGTGTATCGAGTGCTGGATGGAATCTGTGCTGTATAAGGACAGTCAGTATCCAAGAGAGATTTTCTGAGCTTTGTACAAACAACTCATTCAATTATTTTAGACAGCACACTAAGTATAGTATTTATTTATTTGCATTTGTTTACTGGGATAATTCACTGGGCCGTTATGAGCCCATATTCAGTGGAGGCCGGGGGAGAAAAACTCCACAGTAACATGAACATAAAAGTGAATACATACAATGTGAATACATTTGAAGAGTATATACAACATTTCAAGAGTATATACACAAAGATAACAGTTAACAATCAGTTGAATTACTGGTAAAACACAAGTTGACAGAGAACAACTAAATTAAAGAGATTAACGTTACATAAATGTTTCTGGCATTAGATTAGTGAGGCTTTCACTTGGCATTATTAGATAGTAGATTTAAAAACAACAATGTCAGCATTAAGCAAAGACAGTTAGGTTTTGAAAGGTGGAGACATGGTACAAATGCAATTCCAGATAAAAGATGGATAGTCTCTTAAAGAAGTTTTGAAAGAAGCAGGATTCTAATAGTTAATGGTAAGACATTCCAATTTTTGGATACAGAGCAAGAGTAAAGAAGCTGGCTGACTGGCAGGTTCGGTTTTTGTACCAGCAAAAGGTGCTGATTCTCGGAACTGAGAGGCCTTCTTGGATGGTGGTAACTAAACATCAAACTAAAAGCAGGACAATCTGACGGTTTAAAGATTATTTTGTGTGCTATTGTTAATTGCAGGTAGGAGAGGTAGTGTGGTAGTTCTAGTCAGTTCAGAGAGTGTAAAGCAGTACAGTGATGGGTGGAGTGTTTGGTGTTTGTAGCGAGCACTACGATTTTGTTATAACATGTCTCACATTTAGCTTTTAGGGAGGATTGGAAATTAGTAAGTAAAGGAGTACCATATACGAGAGAGGGTGGTAGGTAAGTGGAAGCAAGGGTTTACTTTGTGACAGGGTAAGGAAGTGTTTATGCCTATTGAGGATTTCTAGCTTTTGGTGAGTTTTGCTGATGCTATGCTGTATGGGTAAGTCAGATTTCAGGTGTTTGTCTATAATTACTCCTAACAGATTTGTGTGGGCAACAACCTCAATTGCTGTGTTACTTTGAGAATGTATAGTGAACTGAGCTTTGTTTAAGGGAGTTGTCTTCTTAGGGGAGAATACTATGAGCTTGGATGTTTGGGTTAAGGGATAGATAATACTGTAAGTCCAGGTCTCAGCAGAGGTAAAGGCCATTTGACTTATTTGTTTAAGATCAGATATGAAATCAGCGGAGCATATAATAGTTGAGTTGTCTGCGTATTGAATAAGAGATCCCTGAGCATACCTCTCAACCTCTTACTGCAAGAAATCTGGACACAGCCTGACAAAATGGGAGGACAAAGGCCCAAAATAGGGACACATTTTAAATTTTGCTCTTATAAACTTAGAAAGTTGCTAGAATAACAGGGTTTGTGTATCCATACATTTTCTGAAGGTTATGAACTCTGAAACTCAAATGATTGTCATTATTTATTGACTTTAATCCTTGAATCATCTCAATAATTTGTCAAAACAACACAATTATTTTGAGAAACAGACCAAAAATATGAGGCAAAAATCTGGACATTCTGCAAAAATCTGTGCAGTTGAGAGGGATGTCCCTGACAGAGTGAAGAATGAAAACTGTTAAAGAAAATGCTGAATAGGAGGGGGCCTAGTATAGAGCCTTGGGAGACTCCAGTAGAGCTGTTACGATATGGAAAGAGGGAGTGTTGCCATTTAACAGCCTGTTGTCTATCTGCTAAGTAGCTTGAGAACCACTTGAGTGCGGAGGGGGAAAGGCCGGTCTTAGAGAGTTGGGTTAGAAGCAGAGGGTGAGAGACAGTATCAAATACTTTTGAAAGGTCTAGAAATAGGGAGAAGATAATTTGACCAATGTCTCAGGCTCATTAATTGTGTCCATAAAAGATATGAGGGCAGTTGTAGTACTATGGCCTGGCCTAAATCCATGCTGTGTGGGAGATTTGGTTGTGAAGTAGAAAGTTTAGAAATTGAATATGTATACATTTTTCTAAGATCTTGGAGACAGGAGAGAGAGTGGTGATAGGTCGGAAGTTTGAGATACCAGAATTGTTACCACCTTTATGAAGAGGAAGAATAAATACTTTTTTCCAGATTTTCGGAACATAAGATTTTTGGATGGCTCTATTAAGTAGTACATAGGTAGGCAATAGCATCGGCTGCTAGTTTTAGACATTGTGTGGGTAGGTTGTCAGGAGCTTTAGAGCAAGGTTTGAGCTTGAAAAGTAGTCTTTTATTGTAACTGTTGGAATGGGTTTAAAAGGGAAAATGGGTGTAGAGTGGGTAGTGGCCTTGTGAGAAGAATGGGAAGGTGTAATAGAAGGGGAGCATACCTCTCAACTGTACCGAATTCCTTGGAATTTACTGTTTTTGAGGGCAAAATAATGGGGTGCCACGAATTTCTAAGTGGTCCCTTCAAGTTACAATGTCTTCATTTTAATTTATTTACAATTTTAAAGTCATCACGTCATCGCCAGAGTATCCTGCAACATCATCAATGTGCAGGGGCATGAGTAATGTCTGACTCTTGGAGACATGGTGTTGGAAATTTCAAAAAATAAAAAAACTTAAGTTGTTTACAACCGCAGCTCGCCCATGACTTGCAGCATTGCTGCAGTCAACCAACGAGGATGTCACATCTGTTTTCATAAGTATAACAGTTTTCTCATCTCATTTGCTTCTGTGGCTGAATTTCTTTAGTTCAATTGTGACTTTAGGTGTGCTTGAAGTGAGCACAGTCACCCCAGGTATCAGCTGGAATGGTGTTTATAGGAAGCTGTTTGAAACGTTGTGCTGATAGAAGGTACGTGTGTCTGTCTTACACAGAGTAGTAGTGGGTGAAGTGAACTAGAACTGAAAGCTTAACTATCTAATGCTGTAAAAAATGGAATGTTTTGTAGATCGTGGAATCTTCAGGTGTGTTGAATTTTAAGTAGCCAAATGAGAATTTACTGTTAAGGCTTACTTCCTTGTTAACATGGCTTGTGGTGAAGAAAGCACACTGTGTGGAGAAACATGGATAGAATGAGTATGAGTTGAGAAATGAGATGTTTTATAAAAAAAAAAAAAACATGACACATAGGAACTCTGTGAGAAGTGCACCTATGGAAAATGACAGCATTGCTTTAGTGGGTGGAACAGAGAGTTAGACAAGAACTCTGAGAAAGCTAAATATAATGGATGCCTTTCTGGCAATTGCAAATGTAAGGCTTTAAGTGTCAAGCTTCAGGTGTGCGTGTGTCAGAAGTTCAGTTATGTACGTATTTCAATTTAGGTTATTCAGGCAAACACAATCCCTGTGCGAATTACAATTTTATGGAGTTAGGAGTCAACAATAAGAACTTTTGAACTTGGGGGGGGGGGGTGATGCAATGGGTTTACAGGTTTGCAGAAAGACAACTCAGTCTAATTAGAATTCTGCAAACTCCCGACTCCTGAGGCTGTGATTTAATTAAGTCTATAAGATTTTTATCTTTGCATCCCTCCCTCATTTCATTCCAGAAGTTCATATATTTTATAAGTAGCAGAATTTTATTTAAGCCAGTATTATTAGTTTAATTCATTTATGATTTCAATCCACTTTGTTTTATTTATTTATTTTTTTTATTTTAGAGAACTGTTATGTATCAGCTTGCAACTTAACAGCTACTGACCAGAGCCTCTTCCTACCACTTACTCAGGGAACTAGCGTCTGTCCTCCATTACTAATACATTTTTATCTCTTGGCCATCCCATCCAGTTTGTTAACTGTTTCCACTGGAGGCCAGGAGCAGTAGCTAGCAGTGCAGCTCTTTAGTTGTCTCAAAACCTTTCCAGATGCAAGTACTTGCTGCAGTAGCTCTTCCTTCCCAGAACTACTGCATGGCTGTAGTGCAGCTTAATGGCCTTGTATTCTGTCAGGTGAGTATAGTAAAGCAAACTTGTGTGCTGTTGATATCCTGATGCTGTTGATTCTACCAGTGTTGACTTATTTATTTATTTCAGTTTGATTACCGGGGAAGTCCACTGGGCCAAGAAGTGCCCATTTTCAGTGGAGGTCCGGGGAGAAAAGCTCCAAGAACAGTATAATACAATATAAGTTACAGAATAAAAGCTACAAGAACAGTATAATACAATGTAGGTTACAGAATGCAAATAAAGGTTACAAAGTAAAAATACATGCAATATAGTTTATAGAAATAAGTACGGTTAATACATTTGAGAATTGCAGAGAACTTGATGGCAGATTTTTTTTTTTTTTTTTTTGAATCAATGCTTACAGTCACAAAGTCTGTTAGTTGTAGGTATTTTGAGAAATTAGAATAAGTATGAGAGTATAGCGGAGTAGGAGTGCTTAGTCAGGAGTCCCTATGGAGTTTAAGTGGGGTGAAAGCAGGAGCATTTCCATTTGGAGGATAGGTGAAGAAAAAGTTGAGTTTTGAAGGATTCAGTGTTGGGTATAGTCCTAAGTGAAGTAGGCAGAGAGTTCCATTTTTTTTACCTAGTGAGAAGGAGAGTAAAAGCTGGCCAGCTGGTCGTTTCGGTTTCCTAATGGAGATTAGGTTTTGGTTTTCGGATCTCAGTGATCTGTTAGGGATGTATGGAGGAAGGATGTCCTTTAAGGCTGGGCATTTATTAGGGGAGAATATTAGTTTGTGAGCGGTGGTTAGTTGTAGATAGTCTAGATGATTAGGGAGTTCTAACCAGTTCAGAGAACGAAGGCTGTGGCAGTGGTGAGTTGATGTTTTGGATTTGGTGGCAAATTTAGAGATCTTATTATAGCAAGCTTCGAGCTTATAGGTGTTGGTAGCAGACAAGTTGGTTAGGAGAGGGGCTCCGTATAGAAGGGAAGGTAGGAGGAAGGATGTTGCCAGGGTATGCCTAGTGGAGTTTGAAAGGAAGTGATTGTTCCTATATAGCATACCTAGCTTTTGGTAGGTTTTCTTAATGTTATGTTGTATGCGAAGATCAAATTTGAGGTGTTCGTCTATGGTGATGCCAAGGAGTTTTGCAGAGGGGACCACTTCAATGGCAGTGTTAGTTTGGCTGAGAACATTGAATGTGTTTTTGTCCAGAGAGGAAACTTTGGAGGGGAGAAAAATTAGTATTTTGGATTTATTGGAGATGAGAGAAAGGTGGTTTTGGTGCATCCAGTTCTCTGTGGTGGCAAAGGCTAATTGGGTTTTGGTCTGGAGTTCAGGAAGGTTTGGGGCAGAGCAGACCAAGGTAGAGTCATCTGCGTATTGGATGACAGTGGTGTCAGGGATAAAGGTGTGAAGGCTGTTTATGAAGATGTTGAAAAGCATGGGTCCAAGGATGGATCCCTGAGGAAAGCCAGTAGATGTGGGCAAAAAGGAAGAGAATGAGTTCTTCCATTTGACTGCTTGAGATCTATCTGATAGGTAACTGGAGAACCAGGAAAGAGTGTTTGGGGAGAGTTTGAGATTAGCCAGATGATGAAGAAGGTGTGTGTAGGAGATGGTGTCAAAAGCTTTTGAAAGGTCTAGCAGTACTGTGGATACAATGAGTCCAGAGTCTCAAGCTTGATTGATAGTTTCTAAGAAGGATAGTAGTGCAGTTATGGTACTCTGGCCGGGACGAAGGCCATGCTGGGTGGGTGTAAGGAGGTGATTTTGAATGAGATAGGGGAAGAATTGGTGGTGGATGCATTTTTCTAGAATTTTAGATATTGGAGAGAGTAGGGCGATAGGGCGGAAGTTAGAAATAGAGGTGTTTTTGCCTCCTTTGTGAAGTGGTAGGATGTAGGCTGAACACCAATGTTTG